>NC_021166.2:37830738-37833189 GCF_000331145.2 Cicer arietinum | reverse complement strand
GACGAGTGGTTCGATGTTTCTGATGTGGGGAAGAGGGACATAATGCTAACGCTTGTACCCCTAATACTCTCACCTGCTACAATTGTCAGAAGCCATGACACATGGCAAAGGATTGCACGGCTCCGAAGGTAGAACCAGTTGTGAATGTAACTAGGGCTACTCGTCCTACTGCTAGGGGACGCATTTATTGCGTGAGTGCTGAAGAGGGGAATCCATCTAGTAATCTGATTCAACGTGACTGTGAGATTGCAGGTAACACTCTAACTGCACTTTTTGATTCGGGGGCAACCAATTCCTTCATTGCTATGGATTGTGTGAATCGTTTGAAGTTATCTGTGTCTGCTTTACCTTTTGATTTGGTTGTCTCCGCACCTGATAAGACTTTGACAGTAAATTCTGCATGTTTACATTGTCAAATGACTATTCATAATAGGGATTTCTTGGTTAATTTGATTTGTTTACCTCTACAATCACTCGAGGTCATTCTCGGTATGGATTGGATGTCGTACCATTATGTGATCTTGGATTGTGCTCGTAAATTGGTTCTTTTCCCCAAACCAGGAGTTGTTAAGTATTTAGCCGATAACAAACTCCGAGTGCCGCTAAGTGAAGGGACTCATGAGTTTTTGTTTCTAGCTAATGTGGAGTCAAAGATAAATGTGAACATAGAAGATGTGATGCTTGTCAATGAGTACCGAGATGTATTTCCAACGGAAATTCCAGGATTGCCACCGGTAAGAGAAGTGGAATTTTTCATTGATTTGCACCCAGGAACAGGACCAATTTCAATTGCGTCGTACCGAATGTCACCATTGGAATTAAATGAGCTCAAAGGCCAAATTGAAGATTTGTTGAAGAAGAAATTTATTAGACCAAGTGTATCACCATGGGGAGCTCCAATTTTACTAGTTAAGAAGAAGGACGGAAGCTCGCGCTTATGTGTGGATTATAGACAGCTTAATAAGGCAACTATTAAGAATCGTTATCCCTTGCCACGCATCGATGATTTAATGGATCAATTAAGAGGGGCCGCGATATTTTCGAAGATTGACTTGAAGTCAGGTTACCATCAGATTCGAGTAAGGGAAGGAGATATCCAGAAAACTGCTTTCAGAACCCGTTATGGACATTATGAATATCTGGTTATGCCGTTTGGAGTTACCAATGCACCAACAATTTTCATGGACTACATGAACAGAAGCAATTGTATGCAAATCTGTCAAAGTGTGAATTCTGGCTAGAAAAAGTGAATTTCTTAAGACATGTGATAACCAAGGAAGGAATCGCTGTATATCCGGCTAAGATTGAGGCGGTTCTTGCTTGGAAACAGCCTCAGACTGTCACTGACATACGAAGCTTCGTAGGATTGGCAGGGTACTACAGGAGGTTTATTGAAGGTTTTGCTAAGATTGTGACTCCATTGACACAACTTACCAAAAAAGATCAACCGTTCGCATGGACGGAGAAGTGTGAGGAAAATTTTCAGTTACTAAAGAGAAAATTGACGACCTCACCAGTATTGGTATTACAGCAATCAGAAGAACCCTATGAAGTTTATTGTGATGCGTCTCACCAAGGTTTGGGATGTGATCTGATGCAACACAAGAAAGTTGTAGCTTATGCCTCAAGGCAATTGAAGATTCATGAGAGAAACTATCCTACTCATGATTAGGAGCTTGCTGTTGTTGTTTTTGCATTGAAGATCTGGAGGCACTATTTATATGGGTGCACGCTCACAATGTTCAGTGACCATAAAAGTTTGAAATATTTGTTTGATCAGAAGGAATTGAACATGCGCCAGAGACGATGGATGGAGACTCTCAAGGATTTTGATTTCACACTGCAGTACCACCCTGGGAAGGCCAATGTAGTGGCTGATGCGTTGAGTAGAAGAAGTGTCTCGGTGTTTTCAACAATTATGGCTAGACAACAAGAGTTGTGGGAAGCTTTGAGATCTACACTTGAACGTAGAGTTTGCACCAGGAATTTTGAAATTCAGAAGGATTAAGATTGGAAACTAATAGTGCAAGGGAAGACAACTGAGTTCAAGATTGGATCAGATAATATTTTGCGATGTAATGGTAGGATTTGTGTACCAGGAATTACATATATGAGGAAAAGAATTTTAGAAGAGGCTCATAAGAGTAAGTTGAGTATTCATCCTTGAGCAACAAAGATGTATCAGGATTTGAGACAGAATTATTGGTGGCCAGGAATGAAGAAACATGTAGCGGAGTGTGTATCAACTTGTCTAACTTGTCAGAAAGCAAAGGTGGAACATCAGCGACCTGCTGGGATGTTGCAACCTTTAGATATACCTGAATGGAAGTGGGACAGCATTTCCATGGATTTTATAATTGGATTTCCAAATACAAGGAGGAAGAATGATTCTATATGGGTGATAGTGGACCGACTGACTAAATCTGCTCACTTTTTGCCGGTAAGGACCAC
>NC_021166.2:37825790-37830406 GCF_000331145.2 Cicer arietinum | reverse complement strand
TTGGGAACGAAACTACGATTGAGTTCAGCTTACCATCCACAAACGAACGGACAGACTGAAAGGATGAATCTGTCCCTGGAAGATCTGTTGAGAGCATGTGTATTAGATGATAGGGGAAGTTGGGATGATGTACTTCCGTTGATTGAGTTCACCTACAACAATAGTTTCCACGCAAGTACTGGAATGGCACCATATGAGGCTTTATATGGGCGCAAGTGTCAAACGCCCTTGTGTCGGTATAAGGACGGTGAAAGTATGATTGTCGGACCGGAGATGGTGCAACAGAATACAGCTAAGGTAAGGAAGATCAAGGAGAAAATGAAGACTTCACAGGATCGTCGGAAGAATTACGCGGACAAGTGTCGCAGACTTTTAGAATTCGAACAGGGTGACCATGTATTTCTGAGAGTCACACCTACTACTGGAGTAGGTAGAGCCTTGAAATCGAAGAAGTTGACTCCAAAATTCATTGGACCATATCAGATTTCTGCACGAATTGGACCTGTTGCTTATCGTATTCCATTCCCCCCAATACTGTCCAATATTCATGACGTGTTTCATGTGTCACAGTTGAGGAAATATCTTGCAGATCCATCTCATGTGATCGAACCAGACACAATCCAGCTAAAGGATAACCTGTCGTTCGAAGTACCACCTGTGAGAATTGATGACAGGAAGATTAAACGATTGAGGACCAAGGATGTTTCGTTGGTCAAGGTGATTTGGAACCCAATTACTGGAGATGCGACTTGGGAACTTGAGAGCAAGATGGAAGAACAACACCCAGAGTTATTTATCGACGCATAGTTTCGAGGACGAAACTAATTTTAGGGGGGTAGTAATGTAAGACCCATAATTTTAAAGTATACTTTATGTATTTTTGTGTATTTTGGATATTGAACTCGGAAGATTTTTAGCCAAAGTTATTAATATTTTGGAGTTTTTATGACCAAAAAGATATAATGATGCGAGGGTATATTTTTTTTTTCAAAAGAAATTAAAATAAAACAGAGAAATAAATCTGTTCCCTCTGTGACAACCTAGTCTGATCATTTTACAAAACAACTAAACACCCTGACTGATCTCCACGCGCCCCGTGAGATCCCCCTATCGTAGCTGCAGTCAAGCGTTCCCATCTCCATTTCCGTCCGTAGGGTACGAACCGGTAAGATCGTCCTGACTCTCATCTGAGGGCAAAGCCCAGATTTCCACAATAATTGTAAAGGTCACCAACCGAAATTAACAGGTAACACATAACATTTAAGTTTTAAATGCACCAAATAACCTTTCAACTAAGCATGCACCTTAAAAGGAATTTCCATATGCTAAAAGTTCATATAATGCTTACCAATTAAAAATGAAGTCAAAATAAAGTTCTCAAACCCTCAAGTTACATAAAGTGTACCTTAAAATTATGGGTCTTACATTACTCCCCCCCTAAAATTAGTTTCGTCCTCGAAACTATGCGTCGATAAATAGCTCTGGGTGTTGTTCTCTCATCTAGCTCTCCAATTCCCAAGTCGCATCTCCAGTAATTGGGTTCCAAATCACCTTGACCAACGAAACATCTTTGGTCCACAATTCGATTTCTAAGTCGATTTTGTCAGTTTTGATGAGTCCCTGTGTTGCCAAATCGATTTAGGCCCAATCGATTGGGCAATCGATTTCTTAAAGGATTTTTGAAAACTGATTACGAAATCGATTGGCTAATCGATTTTGTCAATTTGGCCAAGCCCCTGTTTACCCATCCAATCGATTGGGAAATCGATTTCCCTCATCATTTTTCCAAGAATTCATAACTAACTCAATCACATTCATACATAATCTCAAATCCTAACACTTAGCACTGATAACGCAATCGCTACAACATCATTAGTTTCGAAATAGTATTGCAAGCAAACATTTTATCACCAAATTCCAAAACATAACACTTAACATTTATAACACAATTAATACAACATCATGGGTTTCAAAATGGTATAGCCATCCAACATGTTATCACCAAATTACAAAACATAACACTTATAACACAATTACTACACCTACCAAATGAACCAACAATCCACAATTTAACAGGGTGCAGTCTCTCACGGACAAACACCTGTGCAGTCTCTCACGGACAAACACAATTCCCTAAGGAACGTAAGTCGTAAACGTACTACCTATCACGGGTCCGTACTGTTTACCGAGGTGCCACCTATCCCGGGTCAGCACAACTTACCAAACACAATTCCCTCAGGAACGTAAGTCGTAAACGTACTTCCTATCACGGGTCCGTACTGTTTACCGAGGTGCCACCTATCCCGGGTCTGCACAACTTACCAAACGTAAATCGTAAACATACTGCCTATCACGGGCCCGTACCGTTTACCAAGGTGCCACCTATCACGGGTCTGCACGATTTACCAAAACATACATAAGTAAACGAGACATTAAGAGATTCCCCATTCTTAACGCCCAGTTAACTTAAACGATTTACCAAAACATACATAAGTAAACGAGACATTAAGAGATTCCCCATTCTTAATTCTCATTTAACTTAAACGATTTTCAAAACAAACATTAAGTAACCAAGACATTAAGAGATTCCCCATTCTTAACGCCCAGTTAACTTAAACGATTTTTCAAAACAACATTAAGTAAATAAGTCATTAAGAGATTCCCCATTCTTAATACTCATTTACTGAAACGATTTTCAAAAACGAACATTAAGTAACCGAGACATTAAGAGATTCCCCATTCTTAACGCCCAGTTAACTTAAACGATTTTTCTTTAAAACAAAATATTAAGTAACCGAGACATTAAGAGATTCCCCATTCTTAACGCCCAGTTAACTTAAACGATTTTTCTTTAAAACAAAATATTAAGTAACCGAGACATTAAGAGATTCCCCATTCTTAACGCCCAGTTAACTTAAACGATTTTTCTTTAAAACAAAATATTAAGTAACCGAGACATTAAGAGATTCCCCATTCTTAACGCCCAGTTAACTTAAACGATTTTTCTTTAAAACAAAATATTAAGTAACCGAGACATTAAGAGATTCCCCATTCTTAACGCCCAGTTAACTTAAACGATTTTCAAAAACAAATATTAAGTAACCGAGACATTAAGAGATTCCCCATTCTTAACGCCCAGTTAACTTAAACGATTTTCAAAAACAAATATTAAGTAACCGAGACATTAAGAGATTCCCCATTCTTAACGCCCAGTTAACTTAAACGATTTTCAAAAACAAATATTAAGTAACCGAGACATTAAGAGATTCCCCATTCTTAACGCCCAGTTAACTTAAACGATTTTTCTTTAAAACAAAATATTAAGTAACCGAGACATTAAGAGATTCCCTATTCTTAACGCCCAGTTAACTTAAACGATTTTTCTTTAAAACAAAATATTAAGTAACCGAGACATTAAGAGATTCCCCATTCTCAACGCCCAGTTAACTTAAACGATTTTTCTTTAAAACAAAATATTAAGTAACCGAGACATTAAGAGATTCCCCATTCTTAACGCCTAGTTAACTTAAACGATTTTCAAAAACAAATATTAAGTAACCGAGACATTAAGAGATTCCCCATTCTTAACGCCCAGTTAACTTAAACGATTTTCAAAAACAAATATTAAGTAACCGAGACATTAAGAGATTCCCCATTCTTAACGCCCAGTTAACTTAAACGATTTTTCACAAACAAACGCACATTAAGTAAACAAGACATTAAGAGATTCCCCATTCTTAATCCTCGTTTAACTTAATGGTTTTCAAATTCCACACAACACAAACTCAAACAAATTCTCACATCAAAACACATCAATTCATTTATTCACAAGATCCAACCATACACATATCAAATTTCATCAATATCAATTAAGAGCATGTCAAAAACAACGAACACAAATCGACACAATCCACTACTCAAAACACACAAGTTTCATTTACTCAAAATCTTACATACGTGAGGTAAATTCATTTTTCCCAAAACAATACTCCAATCCTAACAAAATTCATTTCCACACAACCACAGATAAGGCCCTAGATGCAAACTAAAAGTTTGGAAGGAGCCCTTACCTTAACGTTAGCTCTAACGTACAATTACAACACCGTGAGTAAATCCGGTAAAATCTTCGCTCGCAACGTCGTCTCCAAATTGGTCCCCTAGCACTGTGGCGTGGTAGTGAGCATCTTTCCGTTCTAACTCTTCGCGAAATGAAGCTTGGATCTAGAAGAAACGGAGGGGTTTGTGTTTGAATCTCAAATACCATTTTTCTTCGTTTTCGAATCAAAGAGGAAGAGTGGAGTTGCGAAATCCTTGTTCTAACTCTCACCCAACCTTGGGTTACTAGTTTTGAAGAAAAGGAACGAAAAAGAAAGCAAAACCAAGAAGGAGAAGAAATGGGTTTTCGCGAGGCACGGGAGGAAGAAGATGGAAAATTGGAATTTTCTTTCCTTCCTTTTTCCTTTCTTTGTTTTTCCTTCCTTTCTATTTCCTTCTTTCCTTTATATAACCTTTTCTCTTCCTTTTCCTTCCTTCTAATTTTCTTTCTTTCTATTCTCTCCAAACAAACATATATATATATATATATATATATATATATATATATATTAAATATAACT
>NC_021166.2:37824832-37825448 GCF_000331145.2 Cicer arietinum | reverse complement strand
ACCTTGACCAATGAAACATCCTTGGTCCTCAATCGCTTAATCTTCCTGTCATCAATTCTCACAGGTGGTACTTCGAATGACAAGTTATCCTTCAGTTGGATTGTGTCTGGTTCGATCACATGAGATGGATTTGCAAGATATTTCCTCAACAGTGACACATGAAATACGTCATGAATATTGGACAGTATAGGAGGCAATGCAATCCAATAAGCAACAGGCCCAATTCGTGCAGAAATCTGATATGGTCCAATGAATTTCGGAGTCAACTTCTTCGATTTCAAGGCTCTACCTACTCCAGTAGTAGGTGTGACTTGAAACACATGGTCACCCTGTTTGAATTCTAAAAGTCTGCGACGCTTGTCCGCGTAACTCTTCTGACGATCCTGTGAAGTCTTCATTTTCTCCTTGATTTTCATTACCTTAGCTGTGGTCTGTTTCACCGTCCTTATATCAACACAAGGGCGTTTGACACTTGCGCCCATATAAAGCCTCATATGGTGCCATTCCAATACTTGCGTGGAAGCTATTGTTGTAGGTGAACTCAATCGTAGTGTCGTTCCCAAGGCTTCGTGCAATGCTCCCCAAAAATGTGATGTGAACTTCAGATCACGGTCTG
>NC_021166.2:37822906-37824332 GCF_000331145.2 Cicer arietinum | reverse complement strand
TAATATTGTCAGCTTGACATGTTATTTTCGGTGGGTTACATGTACCACTTTTTGATGTGTAAAAAATTTGGATTCATATTTTGAGAAAAACTTTTCTGCTGCTTGTAAATTATAGTGACTCAATTATTTATCCAAAGGTATTTCTTTATTTATTTCTCTGTTTTATATTAATCCCTTTTGAAAAAAAAAAATACACCCTCGCTTTGAAAACGGGGTGTTACACAAACTTTCTTGCTAAAAAATGTAGTTTTTTAAAATGTTGGGTGGGCTCACTCCCCAAGTGGAACCCACCAAATTTTATTAATATTATTATTATTATTAATATTTTTATTATTGAAATAAAAAGAAAAGAAAAAAGGGATTTTAATGGGCTTGGCCCATGTGACGGAAATAAAATGGATTTAGAAATCCCTAGGAAGAAAAAAAGGAAGAACGACATCCAGTGAAGAAAAATAAGGGTTTGGTTCCGGTAGTGGTAACAAGTGTGTAGCAAACTTGCTCTGAGTTTGTTATTTTAATATATAGCTTTACCTTATCTTAGAGTTACTTTGGCATACCCACTTTAGTGGAAGGTTTTTATAAGGTTGTTATTGTTGATTGATGTTCCCCATTGTTATTAGGAAGGCTCTGGTATACCCATTAATTACAGTGGAAGCTCAAGACACTAAACGAGCGCTTATTGGGAGGCAACCCAATTTTATATCCTTTGCACCGTATTTATTTATTGCATTTCACATTTATTTTACTCCATTTAGTTCCAATTTTAGTCTCTAATTGCTAGTTCTCTTAGTTTTGATGTTTGGTATGAGCAAGGAATCAAAAAGATGCGTTGAGAAGCGATCGTACGGCTCCAAGTGACACAACGCGCGCTCAAGCGTGCCCAAGCGCAAGCCAAGCGCGTTTTTCAGAATTCTCTACTGCCAACGCGCGCCCGAGCGCACCCAAGCGCAAGCCAAGCGCTTTTTCCCAGCATTTGTCACTGTCAACACGCGCCCAAGCGCTTTGCACTGCTATAAGTCCTTCAAAACCCCTATCTTCTCATTTAACACTCCCCTTCTTCATTATCACTCTCCAAACACTCCTCCATCATCATCAAAGGTTAGTGTCCACATTTTCATTTTCACTCGCCAAACCCTTCTCCATCATCTCAAGTAAGTTTTCCTCCCCTATCCAACATTCTTTCTTCCTCAAGTAAGTTTCCCCAATTCCTAATATCAATCATTTCTTGTTCATTGTTGCATGTGGGCTTTACATTCGAATTGGTGCTAGTATTAGGAATTGTTCATACATGCATGTTCATTTTCTGAGATTGAATGGGTGATTATGTTGCATATATGTGAATTGTTCATGTGTTTTCTCAATGCACTCCAACTGTTTGTTAAAATGACACAACCACTTCTGCACCTTAAGTCCCACAAACATGACT
>NC_021166.2:37816195-37822626 GCF_000331145.2 Cicer arietinum | reverse complement strand
CATTTTTATTCAAGACGATGGCAACACAAGAATTTCATGCCAAGCTCCCTGCCATCAAGAAGTTTGTGAGTGAGAAAAACTTTCGATTGGAAGCAGATGAATTTGTTGACATCCAGGCGATGATTGCGGCCAGAGGCTGGGAGAAGCTAACCACATTCGTTACCACAACGAGCAAATCCTTAGCAGTGGAATTCTTCTCCAATGCCTCTGATCTGAAGTCTGAAGACCCATTTCCATACGACCAGTTTGTGAGCTATGAGGGGAAAAAGGGTACCCTTTACACCCTAGGTCATCAATGCAATTTTTGGTCTGCCAAATTATCGGGACTGCCGTTTTCGAGATATGTGAACAGGTGAGAGTGTTACCTAAACAGGGTGAAGAAAGGGTGAAACCTGCTACACCAATCACTGCTAAGTGGATAGAAAAATACTCCACAATTCCGGGAGAGGACCTTGGTGCCCCACCAGCAGAAGAAAATACTGAACCACATCACCACACTACACATCCATCACAACCATCCATCGAGGAAAGATGTGGCAGACTGGAAACTATGATGGAACGATTGATGATTGATCAGAGAGAGGGACAAGCTAGAATAGAACTGGGGATGACCAATCTTTATCGAGCCTTCGCTTCTTCTCAACAGACACCAGGAGGCATGTTTTATGCTGATCTTTTTGCACCTCACCAGTATACTGGCGACCATAGCGGAACAAGAGCGGACGATCTAAACGAGAATCCTTGAACTACCACACTTAGAGAAGTTTTCTTTCTATTTTTTTTTCTTTCTGTTGTTTGTCCTGTTTCTTTCCGTTTTCTCGTTTTCTTTTGTTTAATGTTAGTGTATGTTGACTTTCTTTTATTCATGTTTTTTTTTCCTTTCACTAAATGTGTATTATGATGAAACAGTCGTACTGACTTGCCCTTAATCTTAAAATTTCTGTTTGTGATTTTGCAACTTAAATTTCATTTCTTAGATGATGTTATTGCTCAAGTTGACAAGCCTTTCTAATGCATGCATTCTAGATTACTAAATGGTTGTAGAAGGCTAATATGCCATAAATTTTTCAAAAATACAATTTTAACTTTTCAAAAGCATGTTGGCTTTATTTTGATTGTTCATACTCTCTCTTATTATCCTAGCTGTGAGCTTTTGAGCCTAAACACTTAAATTCTTTGTTGTGTGATTATCCAGACATGTGTTATCCCTCTAGAACTTGCACTAATTCTGACTTGCATCACTTGTAATTTATGCATACATTAAGGCAATTTTATTGGTCGTTTGAGCCTTTCTAACTACCCTATGAAAATTTAACCCTTTGCTAGCCCCTTTGAGCCTTGCCCTTTTATTTCGGTTACTAGCCACATTACAAGCAAAACACCTGACTTTAATTAAATCACCTTACTTGGAGTTAGGTAGAAAAAAATTCTTGTCTTGATAAAATTCTAAGTTTGGGGTTGCTCATGGGATAGCAACTTTTTAAGTTTGGGGTGGTGATTCTCACAAAAAAGAAAAAAATAAAAAGAAGAAGAAAGAAAAAAAAAATTTCAATTTGTGTACTTTGGTAAAGTTTGGGGTTGCTCATGGGATAGCAACTTTTTAAGTTTGGGGTGGTGATTCTCACAAAAAAGGAAAAAAATAAAAAGAAGAAGAAAGAAAAAAAAAATTTCAATTTGTGTACTTTGGTAAAAAAAAAAAAGGTAGAATAAGGTGGAAATGTATGCCCAACTCCAAGTGGTAAAGCCTACTATCCTAAAATGTCCTACCCTTACCTAAGCCCCATTACAACCCGAAAGTCCTCCAAAAATGTATGTGTTTACTGCATTGTGATTGCTAACTAGAATTTTTTCAAGCCTATGGTAGCGTGATGCATGTTCTAGGATTTGAGTGATAAATTCATAAACCTTTCTAAACACTTGAGAGAAATTTTGGTGAGATTGTGTGAAGAGAGAGTTGAATTTGATGAATGAATGCCAAGGTGTACAAATCTTGTTGTCTGTATTTTTGAAAACAACCATAGAGCATGATGAATGTTTTGCAGTAGCAAGAACTTTGAAATTTGAGTTTGATGTAACTATTGGGAAGTTGGGAGACTTGTGCCCTAGCATAGAAACTCAAAGACGGCCGTTTCTAACGCGATTGAAGCAGTTTTATCAAGAATCATCCATGAATCATTCTTGTAATTCTTCTTTAATCCTTATCTTTTGTATCTCTGTCATGAGTAACTAAACCCTATTTGTTAGGGATGAGTGTAACCAGATGAAACCCTTATTTTTCTGATTTGATTTCTAGTTATATGAATGAGTTTATTGAATTGTTTTTCTCATCTCTGTGCTTAATGCTTTTTATTGCTTGATCAACATTAAAATGTTCTACGATTTGTATTTTGAAACGGAAGTGGACTTTACGAATGCTTGAGATGAGAAATTCATGAATTTGTAGTCTAGACATAGGTGCAGGTCATGAAACCAATTAAATTAGTTGCAAAGCAATAATTTACAAGAGAATTTCTATACGGTAATGCTTAATTCTAATCTTAAATCTACTAAGGAATTAGGGGTTACTTTGGAATTAAAGGTTCTGTCACTAAGACATTAGGGCAAGAATAATAAAGAGAATTCGGTAATAATTCAATAAAGGATTTCAATAACTAGGATCAAATTAGACACCAAGGTTGGATTCGAAGTGAAACTCATCCCTGACATTTTTCTCAATTTATAAAAGATCAATTTTACTACTGCTGTCAATTTTAATTATTATTTCAATCAACTTGGGAACTTTTTGTTCAATTTTAGTAACTAAATATAATTCAATAGTAAAACGCAATCCTTGAGTTCGACACTCGGTACTACCGTTTTATTACTACTTGCAACGATTCAGTACACTTGCTGAAATGCTATCACAAATCCTACCATTACACCTCAAAATATTATCTGGTCCAATCTTAAACTCAGTTGTCTTCCCTTGCACTATTAGGTTCCTCTTCTCTTGAATTATGACGTCATCTTGAGAATTCACAATGTCTTCAAGTAGTCCACTCGAAATCTTAATCATTTTGAATTTCAAAATTCCTGGTGAAAACTCTACATTCAAGTGTAGGTCTCTAAAATCTTCCCACAACTTTTGTTGTCTAGCCATCATTGTTGAAGACACCGATACACTTCTTCTGCTCAATGCATTAGCCACTACATTGGCCTTCCTAGGGTGGTACTACAGTGTGAAATCAAAATCCGTGAAAGTCTCCATCCATCGTCTCTGACGCATGTTCAATTCCTTCTGATCAAACAAATATTTCAAACTTTTATGGTCACTGAACACTGTGAACGTGCATCCATATAAATAGTGCCTCCAGATCTTCAATGCAAAAACTACAACAGCAAGCTCCAAGTCATGAGTAGGATAGTTCCTTTCATGAATCTTCAATTGCCTTGAGGCATAAGCTACGACTTTATTGTGTTGCATCAGAACACATCCCAACCCTTGGTGAGACGCATCACAGTAAACTTCATATGGTTCTTATGATTGCGGTAATACCAATACTGGTGAGGTTGTCAACTTCCTCTTTAGTAACTGAAAATTTTCCTCACACTTCTCTGTCCATGCGAAAAGTTGATCCTTTCTAGTAGTTGTGTCATTTGAGCTACAATCTTAGCAAAACCTTCAATAAACCTCATGTAGTATCCTGTCGGTCCTACGAAACTTAAAGTAAGAGTAATAACCGAACCAGGTTTGCATTCAACTCAACATACATTATAGAACTTGCTTCATCATGCTTCTGTGAAGAAAGTGTCGTCTATCCCTAATATTACGCGCTTTCATAGTCGGTAAGACTCGTCCGCTCCATTCAACATGATTTTGTTTACTATCAACAAAAGATTAAGGATGATCAGTTCCTCAATTTGTCAATAAGTAGCCAACAACCATGATTGTGGCTTAGACTATCTTAACCGAACTGTAATAGCGCTCCTTTAACTTCGATACAATCCTCTTTCATTGATACCTAAGCACTAAATGCTATTCCAAATGGAATCCCTATCTTCTCAATAATTTCAGGGTGTTCACACCTCTTTGACAGTTATCAAACTTCATCCAGTCTCATCCTGAAAACTATCAGGCGAACAACTAATACTCTTCTTAAAAAGCTCTCCACTTAGATCCTTACATGAAATTGCTATCCGTCTAATGTTAATCCATCCATACTCATCATCTTCGAGTTACCACCAACAACATAACATCTATGTCCTTGGAACCGCTTCACAAAACCCACGTCGTCATGATTCGCTTCAACCCTACCTGACAATTCGTCATTTCGAAGATCTTTTCCACTTCTTGAATCCACTTATCAGCTTTTTCTGAGTTCTCATCACCCTTGAACTATGGAGGATGACGACGATGAAAATCTTCCAATCCCCTTGACACAACAGCACAAATCTCTCTTTACCTCTTCTCCAGATTTCGCAGAGTCCTGGCAGCCATCTGTGCATCAACAGAAGCGTTATTCATTGCTTCAACCATTTGATCATTCCTATTAACGTTGACTTTTGCAGTGTCGATCCTTCTTGGTTGCATTGTTTCCTCAAAACGAACATCAAGAAGAAATCTTAGCACCACTTCGAAAAATTCTAAAACTAACTTCCAACTACACCAACACAATGAAACTACATCGAACCAGTCAACTTAACCCGACGCATGATCAGATAACGACTCCCAACCTACAAGTTGACCTACAATCTATAACCAAAAGCTCCTCCACCCCAAAGAAATCCAAACCAAAGCTCTGATACCACAATTTTAACACCTCAAGTTTTAACAGCGCAAGTGTATTTTTTTTTAAAACAAATTCATAAAAACAAAGAAATAAACAAGGAAATACTTTTGGATAAATGTTTAAGTCGTAACACAACGACAAAAGTCAACAGTGTTTACAAGCAGCGGAAATAGTTTGAAATAAAAATCCAAAGTATTTTAAACAGCCAAATGCACCGGGGATATGAGACATATCAGACTTAGCTCATACCCCTAGGGTATTCTTGGCAAACATCTCTACAATAGCACTGCCCAAGAATCTTAACTTCCCCACGTCACATCAAAAAGTGGTACATGGACCCATCAAATTTAATAGTCAAGCTGTCAATATTGTTATAGGTACAATCTTCCAACATACAGTAAATACATCCACAAAAGAAAGACCTCTAGTCCCTATACAACCGTCTAACCTGATCATACTACAAAAAAATTAGATGACCCGAGTGATCTCTGTAAGTCATGAGCTTCCCTGATCATGTTTTTGATTTAATTCCCAAACATACAATACATATGAAGTATTTGATTGATCTAATGATTTGAATTGAGAAACATTTCAGGCAAACAAGCAGACACTATACACTTGGAACAAAAGCTTGGAACTCAAGAAATCAACCAAAAGTGGAGGATGTGCTTGAGAAAGATGCAAATATGTATAGTGTGATTAGTTGTCATAGTAGACTAATCACTATGATTTCATACCTAAGTATTTGCCAAAGAAAGTAAATCAATCAACTAATAAGTCAATTGATGAATCAATTGGGCAATCGGTTGTTCGACTCAGAACAAGAGTTTTTACTACGTAAATCGATTGGGAAATCGACTACTTAAAGGTTTTTAGTGAAACCTGAGTTGTGGGCTTAATCAAATCTATTGGACAATCGATTGGGACATCAATTGAGTAATCGATTGTGTGATTCACAGAACCAGCCAATTACTGAATCAATCGATTGGCAAATCGATTGTGACAAAGTTTTTCATCAGGAATAAGTTCTGTGATCCATCAAATCGATTGGGACATCAATTGAATTAGATTTCTTAAACTACAAGTTTTGTGATAATCGATTAGGTAATCGATTGAAGTTAATCATTTATCAGAAAAACTTTGAATAAATCGATTGGCACATTGATTTTGACAAAATGGCTGAGGTTCTGTAACAAGCACAATCGATTGGCAAATCGATTGAAGTAAATGTCTAAGTCACTGTGACCAGCACAATCGATTGGCAAATTGATTGAAGTAAATGTCTGAGTCACTGTGACTAGCACAATCGATTGACGAATCGATTGAAGCTAAATGTTTGAGTTACAGGAAGAATTCAGCTCATTGCCAAATCGATTAGGACTATGAATATACGTCGACTGAGCAATCGATTGTTTTGATCTCGTTGTTTGAACAAAACACCTATAATCGATTACTCAATCGATTCTGATATGTTCTTAGTTTCAGTTTCTGATTTATGTATTAAAAGAATCGATTGGCAAATCGATTCATGCTTATATTTTCAAGATTCAAGAAAAACAAGACACGCGAATATCGATTGGGCAATCGATTAAGCTAGTTTTAAACCATTATGCAATCGATTGAGCAATCGATTGACCTGATGTTTTTCTGAATATATATAAG
>NC_021166.2:37813946-37815392 GCF_000331145.2 Cicer arietinum | reverse complement strand
AGAAATAAGACTTCAAAGGCTAAAAGCAATCAACCACCTCCTAAGACCAGAAAAGCCTACATTGCCTGGAACGATAATGATGAAGAGTCATCTGCATCTTCAGAAGATGAAGAAGCTAATCTTTGTCTAATGGCCAATACAGATTCAGATTCTGATAGTGAGGTAAGTTCTAAATCCAATCCTTCTTATGAAGAATTACATGACGCATTTAATGAACTGCATGATGAATATGTGAATGTAATCAAACAGTTAATTAGCACTAAGAAACTGTTAGAAGAAAAGTGCATGATGTATGATGAGATTAATTTGAAACATGAGTCTCTTAAAGACACAAATGAAAATCTGAAAAGGAAACTTATGCACTGAAATGTGATTTAGATAAGTTCAATAGTGGTAAAAACAATTTAGATATGCTTCTTGGAAACCAAAGAAATCTAAATGTTAAATCTGGACTTGGCTATAGACAAAACAGGAATGTTAAAAAGAATCAGAAGTTTGTTAGATCTAAGCATATGCATGATATCTTCACTAAACCAAATCAGAATTCATCCTCTGTTGTTTTATGTCCCTTTTGCTGTAAAAAGGGTCATATGGTTTTTAATTGTAAACTAAAAAAACTGGCTAACAGAGGATGGAAACAGATTTGGAAAGTAAAGACACCAGTATTTGAAACTAACCCTCCAGGACCCAATCTGAATTGGGTACCTAAAACCAAAATTTAAATTACTTTTTGCAGATATGCTTGACATCCAGGACTCATTCATGGTACATAGACAGTGGATGTTTCAAGCATATGACTGGATACAAGTCAAAGTTCTTGTCTTTAAACTTAAAAGATGGTGGATTTGTTAAATACGGTGACAATAACAAAGGAAAGATACTCGGTATTGGAGACATAGGGAACGAGTCGACTACAGTGATTAAAGACGTTCTGTATGTAAACGATTTAAAGCACAACTTGACTAGTATAAGTCAACTCTGTGATAAGGGATTCCAAGTAAGTTTTACATCTCAGTCTTGTATAGTTGAGCACAAGGAGAATAAAGACATAAGGTTAGTGGGTGACAAAATCAATAACATATACATGCTTGATTTTAATGTTTTGCTTGCTAGTACTATTTGCTGCTTATTATCCAATTCTGATGAAAACTGGTTATGGCATAAGAGAGTGGCTCATATACATATGGACCACTTGAACAAACTAGTTAGTAAACAGTTAGTTCTAGTACTCCCGAATAGAAAGTTCACTAAGGATAAGTTGTGTGATTCCTGTGAGAAGAGTAAGCTAGTTAAGTCATCCTTTCCCCCAATAGATTTAGTTCAAACCAATAGGGTTTTACAGTTGATACATATGGATCTGTTTGGTCCATCTCAAGTTAGAAGTTTTGGAGGAAACTTGTATGGTTATGTGTTAGTAGATGATTACTCTAGGTATACTTGGACATT
>NC_021166.2:37794566-37796671 GCF_000331145.2 Cicer arietinum | reverse complement strand
TAACTACACTTTCTGATTCAGGGGCAACCCATTCCTTCATTGCTATGGATTATGTATATCGTTTGAAGTTGTCCGTGTCTACTTTACTGCTAAGACTTTGACAGTAAATTATGCATGTTTACTTTGTCAAATAACCATTCAGAATAGGGACTTCTCGACTAATTTCTAAGACTTTGACAGTAAATTATGCATGTTTACTTTGTCAAATAACCATTCAGAATAGGGACTTCTCGACTAATTTGATTGTTTACCTCTACAATAACCCAAGATCATTCTTGATAGGGATGGGAAGCCCTATCATTAAGTAATGATACATTGTACTCAATGTGTCGGCGTCATACTTAGTGTTTAGGTTTGGTACTAGATGGATGTTCCGTACAAGGTGGAACATCAGCGACCTGCTGGGGTGTTGCAACCTTTAGAGATTACACGGAGTACCATCGAGTATTGTATCAGACCGTGATCCGAAGTTCACATCACATTTTTGGGAGCATTGCACGAAGCATTGGGAACGAAGCTATGATTGAGTTCACCTGCAACAATAGTTTCCACGCAAGTATTGGAGTGGCTCCAGATGAGACTTTATATGGGCGCAAGTGTCAAACGCCCTTGTGCTGGTATAAGGACAGTGGGAATATGATCGTCGGACCAGAGATGGTGCAACAGACTACAACTAAGGTAAGGAAAATCAAGGAGAAAATGAAGACTTCACAAGATCGTCAGAAGAGTTACGCGGACTAGCGCCGCAGACTTTTAAAAATCGAACAGGGTGACCATGTATTTCCGAGAGTCACACCTACTACGGGAGTTGGTAGGGCGTTGAAATCAAAAAAGTTGACTCCGAAATTCATTGGACCATATCAGATTTTTGCACGAATGGGGCCTGTTGCTTATCGGATTGCATTGCCTCCGATACTGTCCAACATTCATGACGTGTTTCATGTATCACAGTTGGGGAAATATCTTGCAGATCCATCACATGTGATCGAACCAGACACAATCCAACTGAAGGATAACTTGACATTCGAAGTACCACCTGTGAGAATTGTGGACCAAGGATGTTTCGTTGGTCAAGGTGATTTGGAACCCAATTACTGGAGATGCGACTTGGGAATTGGAGAGCTAGATGAGAGAACAACACCCAGAGCTATTTATCGACGCATAGTTTCGAGGACGAAACTAATTTTAGGGGGGGAGTAATGTAAGACCCATAATTTTAAGGTACACTTTATGTATTTTATATGTTTTGGATTTTGGCTCGGAGGCTTTTTAGCCAAAGTTAATAATATTATGGAGTGTATAGGATCAAAAAGTTATTTTGACCCCGTTTAGAATTACTCGTCGATAAATAAATTTAAATTAAGTGCGGTAAATCCTTTACGGAGAATTTAATGTATTACGGGTGAAATGGTAATTTAACAAATATCTAGACATTTTCAGATATTTGTTAAGTTATATTTAATATATATATGTTTGCTTGGAGAGAATAGAAAGGAAGGAAATTAGAAGGAAGGAAAAGGAAAAGAAAAGGTTATATAAAGGAAAGAAGGAAATAGAAAGGAAGGAAAAACAAAGAAAGGAAAAAGGAAGGAAAGAAAATTCCAATTTTCCATCTTCTTCCTCCCGTGCCTCGCGAAAACCCATTTCTTCTCCTTCTTGGTTTTGCTTTCTTTTTCGTTCCTTTTCTTCAAAACTAGTAACCCAAGGTTGGGTGAGAGTTAGAACAAAGGTTTCGCAACTCCACTCTTCCTCTTTGATTCGAAAACGAAGAAAAACGGTATTTGAGATTCAAACACAAACCCCTCCGTTTCTTCTAGATCCAAGCTTCATTTCGCGAAGAGTTAGAAGGGAAAGTTGCTCACTACCACGCTACGGTGCTAGGGGACCAATTTGGAGGCGACGTTGCGAGCGGAGATTTTTACCGGATTTGCTCGCGGTACCGGAAACGCACGTTAGAGTTAACGCGAAGGTAAGGGCTCCTTCCAAACTTTTAGTTTGCATCTAGGGCCTTATCTGTGGTTTTGTGGAAACAAATTTTGTTGGGATTGGAGTATTATTTTGGGAAAAATGAATTTACCTCACGTATGTAAGATTTTGAGTAAATG
>NC_021166.2:37793529-37794066 GCF_000331145.2 Cicer arietinum | reverse complement strand
CATCACAACCCCAAACTTAATCTATTGCTTGTCCCCAAGCAACAATTAATTTCAGATTTGGTCCAGTTAAATGCACACTTAAATTCAATTTCTCAAATTAAATCAAACTCAACTTTCAAAGTTCTTGCTACTGCAAAACATTCATCATGCTCTATGGTTGTTTTCAAAAATAAAGCAACAAGATTTGTACACCTTGGCATTCATTCATCAAATTCAACTCTCTCTTCACACAATCTCACCAAAATTTCTCTCAAGTCTTTAGAAAGGGTTATAAATTTATCACTCAAATCCTAGAACATGCATCATGCTACCATAGGCTTGAAAAAATTCTAGTTAGCAATCACAATGCAGTAAACACATACATTTTTGGAGAACTTTCGGGTTGTAATGGGGCTTAGGTAAGGGTAGGACATTTTAGGATAGTAGGCTTTACCACTTGAAGTTAGGCATACATTTCCACCTTATTCAAACATTTTTTTTTCTTCATCTTTTCATTATGGAGATTCTCAGACATTGACAAAAGAACCAAGAAGATAT
>NC_021166.2:37781368-37782918 GCF_000331145.2 Cicer arietinum | reverse complement strand
GAAATACATGGTCACCCTGTTCGATTTCTAAAAGTCTGCGACGCTTGTCCGCGTAACTCTTCTGACGATCTTGTGAAGTCTTCATTTTCTCCTTGATTTTCCTTACCTTAGCTGTAGTCTGTTGCACCATCTCTGGTCCGATGATCATATTCCCACTATCCTTATACCAACACAAGGGCGTTTGACACTTGCGCCCATATAAAGTCTCATCTGGAGCCACTCCAATACTTGCGTGGAAACTATTGTTGTAGGTGAACTCAATCATAGCTTCGTTCCCAATGCTTCGTGCAATGCTCCCCAAAAATGTGATGTGAACTTCGGATCACGGTCTGATACAATACTCGATGGTACCCCGTGTAACCTCACAATTTCAGAAATGTAGATCTCTGTTAGGTTATCTACCTTATAGGTGGTCTTTACCGGCAAAAAGTGAGCGGATTTAGTCAGTCGATCTACTATCACCCATATAGAATCATTCTTTCTCCTTGTTTTTGGCAATTCAGTTATAAAATCTATGGAAATGTTGTCCCACTTCCATTCAGGTATATCTAAAGGATGCAACATCCCAGCAGGTCGCTGATGTTCCACCTTCGCTTTCTGACAAGTTAGACAAGTTGATACATATTCCGCTACATGTTTCTTCATTCCTGGCCACCAATAATTATGCCTTAAATCCTGATACATCTTTGTTGCCCCAGGATGAATACTCAACTTGCTCTTATGAGCCTCTTCTAAGATCGTTTTCCTCATATCTGTAATTCCTGGTAAACAAATCCTACCATTACATCGCAAAATAATTTCTGATCCAATCTTGAACTCAGTCGTCTTCCCTTGCACTATTAGGTTCCTCTTTTCTTGTATTAAGACGTCATCTTGAGAATTTGCAATGTCTTCAAGTAGTTCACTCGAAATCTTAATCATTCCGAATTTCAAAATTCTCGGTGCAAACTCTACATTCAAGTGTAGATCTCTAAAAGCTTCCCACAACTCTTGTTGTGTAGCCATAATTGTTGAAGACACCGAGATACTTCTTCTACTCAACGCATCAGCAACTACATTGGCCTTCCCAGGATGGTACTGTAGTGTGAAATCAAAATCCTTGAGAGTCTCCATCCATCGTCTCTGGCGCATGTTCAATTCCTTCTGATCAAACAAATATTTCAAACTTTTATGGTCACTGAACACGGTGAACGTGCACCCATATAAATAGTGCCTCCAGATCTTCAATGCAAAAACAACTGCGGCAAGCTCCAAATCATGGGTAGGATAGTTTCTCTCATGAATCTTCAATTGTCTCGAGGCATAAGCCACAACTTTCTTGTGTTGCATCAGAACACATCCCAAACCTTGGTGAGATGCATCACAATAAACTTCATAAGGTTCATCTGATTGCGGTAGCACCAATACTGGTGAGGTCGTCAATTTTCTCTTTAGTAACTGAAAATTTTCCTCACACTTCTCCGTCCATGCGAACGGTTGATCTTTTCTGGTAAGTTGCGTCAGTGGAGTCACAATCTTAGCAAAACCTTCAATAAACCTCCTGTAGTACC
>NC_021166.2:37776450-37780578 GCF_000331145.2 Cicer arietinum | reverse complement strand
GGGAAAAGAACCAATTTACGAGCACAATCCAAGATCATGTAATGATACGACATCCAATCCATACCGAGAATGACCTCGAGTGATTGTAGAGGTAAACAAATCAAATTAATCAAGAAATCTCTATTTTGTATAGTTACTTGACAATGTAAACATGCAGAATTTACTGTCAAAGTCTTAGCAGGTGTAGAAACAACCAAATCAAAAGGTAGAGGCGACACAAATAACTTCAAACGATTCACACAATCCATAGCAATGAAGGAATGGGTTGCCCCCGAATCAAAAAGTGTAGTTAGAGTGTTACATGCAATCTCACAGTCACGTTGAATCAGATTGCCAGATGGATTTCCAGCTTCAGCACTCACGCAATAAACGCGTCCTCTAGCGATAGGACGAGTAGCCCTAGTTACATTCACAACCGGTTCTACCTTTGGAGCCGTGCAATCCCTTGCCATGTGCCCTGGCTTCCGACAATTGTAACAGGTGAGGACATTAGAGGTACAAGCACTAGCATAATGTCCCTCCTCCCCACATCGGAAACATCGAAGCACTTGTCCCAATTGTCTTCCGAAATTCTGGTTCCCTAGGCGATTCTACCCACCGTTGTTATTCCGTGGTCGATTATAAGGTTTAGCAACTTGTTTTCCCTTGTTCTGATAATTCACCCGACTAGGCCCTCCTGAGTTAAAATTCCCTCCTCGGCTAGCCCTCTTATTTTTCATATCCTCCACTTCTCTACATTTTTCCACAAGCACTTGGAAACGTTGAATTCCCAAGGGTAAGACAGAGTCTTGAATCTCATACTTTAGTCCGTCTTGGAAACGATGACACATGAATGGTTCATCAATCTCTTCACGGAAAAACCTGAAGTGTCTCGATAGCGATTCAAACTTAGCTGCATATTCACCCACGGTCATGTTCCCCTAATGCAGTTTCAGGAAATCATCACCCATCTTAGTCCTGGTACTCTTAGGGAAGTATTTGTCTAAAAACTTCCTTTTGAATGATTCCCAGTTCACCTCCTCGTGAGCTGATCTCATCAACAATCTTGCACTCCTCCACCAGTACTCAGCATCCCCTAATAGCATATAAGTGGCATAGTTGACCTTCACTTCTGCCTGACAGTTAATCATTTCGAAGATCTTCTCCACTTCTTGGATCCATTGATCCGCTTTCTCTGAATTTTCATCCCCCTTAAACTTGGGAGGATTGAAACGACGAAAGTCTTCTAATCCTCTTGACTCTGCAGCACGGATCTCTCTTCCCCTCTTTTCAAGATCACGTTGAGTCTTGGCAGCAATATGTACAGCAACAGAAGCAGCCATGTTGTTCATAGCCTCCACCATTCGATCGTCCCTATTAGCATTGGCTCTTGGAACGTCATCCCTTCTTGGCGGCATGGTTTTTCCTATAAAACCATCATTAAGTAGAGTCTTAACACTACTTCAAATAATTCCGAAACTACCTTCCGACCACAACAACACATAATTATTGCGGATCTGACAACCCAACCCACCTAAACTGACGCATGATCAGATAACAACTCTCAACTTACAAGTAGACCTACAATCTATTACCAAAGGTTCCACAGCCCCCAAAGAAAACCAAACCAAAGCTCTGATACCACAATGTAACACCCCGATTTTCAAAGCGATGGTGCATTTTTTTTTCAAAAGAAATTAAAATAAAACAGAGAAATAAATGAGGTAATAACTTTGGATAAATAGTCGAGTCATTATAATTTATAAGTAGCGGAAAAATTTCTCAAAATATGAATCCAAAATAGTTACACATCAAAAAGTGGTACATGTAACCCACCGAAAATAACATGTCAAGCTGACAATATTAGTAAATGTACAGTTTTCCAGTTCAAAATAACGTAATCCAAAAAAGACATAAGTTCCCTCTATGTCATCCTAATCTGATCATTCTACAAAAAACAATAGCTATACACCCCGAGTGATCTCCACGCGCCCCGTGAGATCCTCCTAAGGTAGCTCCAGTCAAGCATTCCCATCTACATTCTCATCCGTAGGGTACGAACCGGTAGGATTGTCCTGGCTCTCTTCTGAGGGCATAGCCCAGATTTCCACAATAGTTGTAAAGGGTCACCGACCGAAATTAACAGTTAACACATAACATTTAAGTTTTTAAATGCACAAAATAACCTTTCAACTAAGCATGCACCTTAAAAGGATTTCCATATGTAAAAGTTCATGTAACACTTGCCAAATAAAAATGAAATCAAAATAAGGTTCTCAGTTCAACAAGTAATACCTAACAAACCAAAACATTGATAAGTCAATTGATCAATTTGTTATCTAACTCAAAATAAGAATTTCTACTAAGCCAATCGATTTCCAAATCGATTTCCTGAAGGAATTTAGTGAAATTTGAACTCTGGGCTCAATTCAATCGATTGGGAAATCGATTGAATGAAGGACTGAGCCCCGGTATTAATGCCAATCGATTTCCAAATCGATTTTGTCAGTTTTGCTGAGTTCTTGTCTTTCTGCCAATCTATTTCCAAATCGATTTCTTAAAAGGTTTTGAAAAACATATTTATACAATCGATTGGCAAATTGATTATGTCAAATTAATGAAGTCCCTGTACTCATCCAATCGATTGGGAAATCGATTTCCCTGCATATTCTTCCAAAAATACATAAACTAACTCAATCACATTCATACACAATTCCACATCTTAACACTTAGCAATTCCCACACGATCACCACGACAAATTGAGTTTCGAAATAGTTTTACAACCCATCACTCTTACACACAATAATCAATTCATAACACTTAGCAATTTCAACACAATTACCACGACAACTCAAATTCAAAACACTCAATCATAAACTTGAATCAAACACGACTCGCGTGCCAAGCACCCTAATGCGATGCGTATATGCCAAAATGCATGGACTCGGAATTCCAAACCAAAACCCTCCTCGAAGGACCGTGAATCATAATATTACCGCCTATCGCAGGCCAAAGTACCAATCCAAAGTGCCACCTATCACGGGTCAGCACGATTTACTAAAAAGCATAAATCATAAACATACCACCTATCACGGGTCAGTACTGTTTACCGAGGTGCCACCTATCACGGGTCAGCACGATTTACTAAAAAGCATAAATCATAAACATACCACCTATCACGGGTCAGTACTGTTTACCGAGGTGCCACCTATCACGGGTCAGCACGATTTACTAAAAAGCATAAATCATAAACATACCACCTATCACGGGTCAGTACTGTTTACCGAGGTGCCACCTATCACGGGTCAGCACGATTTACTAAAAGAAGCGTAAATCGTAAACGTACCGCCTATCACAAGCCAAAGTACTATTTACCGCGGTGCCACCTATCATGGGTTAGCACAATTTACCAAAACGTAATCGTAAACGTACCACCTATCACGGGTTAGTACTGTTTACCGAGGTGCCACCTATCACGGGTTAGCACAATTTACCAAAACGTAAATCGTAAACGTACCACCTATCACGGGTCAGTACTGTTTACCGAGGTGCCACCTATCACGGGTCAGCACGATTTACCAAAATGAAATGCATGAGCATACACAGACTCCATCCACCACAATTGTTAAGCAAATGCAGATATTAAAAGATTCCCCATTTTTAATATTCATTTAACTTAAACGATTTTCACAAAAACATTAAGCAAACAGAAATGTTAAGAGATTCCCCATTCTTAATACTCTTTTAACTTAAACGATTTTCCAAAATAAACATTAAGTAAACAAGACATTAAGAGATTCCTCATTCTTAATACTCGTTTAACTCTAATGGTTTTCAAATTCCACACAAAACAAACTCAAACATATTATCAAATTCAATCCACGATCCACACCAAAACACATCAATTCATTTCTCCACAGAATCCAACCATACACACATCAAATTTCATCAGTATTAATTAAGAACACGTCAAATACGACGAACACAAATCAACACAATCCACCTCTCAAAGACAACAAGTTTCATTTACTCAAAATCATACACAAATGAGTTTAAATTCATTTTCCACGAAACATTCATCAATATAACCAAAACCTAACTCTAAGATTTTACCCATAAAGCCTTAGATTCATTTTCCCCCAAATCAA
>NC_021166.2:37761733-37775429 GCF_000331145.2 Cicer arietinum | reverse complement strand
GGCCCAATTCGTGCAGAAATATGATATGGTCCAATGAATTTCAGAGTCAACTTCTTCGATTTCAAGGCTCTACCTACTCCAGTAGTGGGTGTGACTCTCAGAAATACATGGTCACCCTATTCGAATTCTAAAAGTCTGGGACGCTTGTCCGCGTAACTCTTCTAACGATCCTGTGAAGTCTTCATTTTCTCCTTGATCTTCCTTACCTTAGCTGTGGTCTGTTGCACCATCTCCGGTCCGACAATCATATTTTCACCGTCCTTATACCAACACAGGGGCGTTTGACACTTGCGCCCATATAAAGCCTCATATGGTGCCATTCCAATAATTGCGTGGAAACTATTGTTGTAGGTGAACTCAATCAACGGAAGTACATCATCCCAACTTCCCCTATCATCTAATACACATGCTCTCAACAGATCTTCCAGGGACTGATTCGTCCTTTCAGTCTGTCCGTCCGTTTGTGGATGGTAAGCTGAACTCAATCGTAGTTTCGTTCCCAATGCTTCGTGCAATGCTCCCCAAAAATGTGATGTGAACTTCGGATCACGGTCTGATACAATACTCGATGGTACCCCGTGTAACCTCACAATTTCAGAAATGTAGATCTCTGTTGACTCCGAAATTTATTGGACCATATTAGGTTTCTGCACGAATTGGACCTATTGCTTATCGAATTGCATTGCCTCCGATACTATCCAATATTCATGACATGTTTCATGTGTCACGTTTGCAACCTTCAACATATCCTGATGTTCACTCAACCCCTCAATCAATCCCAAAACAACATACCATGCACCAAAAACCGTCTTTATCATCACCACCATATCTACATAAAGTTGTAGATATACCAACTCAATACTACGTTTCTTCAGTGTCAACAATACCAACTCCTGTTAATCTAACAGGGAGCGGAATTTTCTATAATTTGTTTGGTACTCATTACACAACTCATGAGTCGGCTTATGTTGTTTTTGATTCTATGTATAACGTCGAAACTCAAAATTATACGGAAGCAGATGATAGTGGTTCTAATCCACAAACAGATTATAACGAGGATCAACCACAACAACCTCAAGTTGTACAAATGATTAGACGAGTTCGACGACCGCGTAGATGTGGAACTGAAGACCATTTAGATGAAAATAATTAATTTTAATTTGATGTTTTTTTTTATTTGTAGTATTTTTTATTTTCTTTTAATTTAATATGTTTTTATTTTATTTTATTAATATAATTTTCTTTTTATTATTAAAATTATTATTCTTTTTATTATTATTATTATTATTATTATTATTATTATTATAATTATTAAAATTTATAATATTATTACATTTATTATTATTATTAATGTCTTTTTATAATAGTATTTTAAGTTTTTAAATATTTTAATTATTTTTAATTTATTAAATAGTAATAAATATAAATATTTATTAAATAGAAAAAAAAATGTCACTACAAAGTCGTATCCAAGAATGCGACCATCTATTAACATTAAAATAAAAATATTCGAAAATGCGACCATCTATTAACATTAAAATAAAAATATTTTCAACTCATCACATCCACAAGTTGCGATCAGCAAAAAAAATAAAACATTATTTTATTTTTTTCTAAGTGTGACATGTTGAGATATAAAAAAAATATATAAATATAAAAAATCCTAAATTTTTATCATAATAATCCTTTAAAATTCAAATTACAAATTTTAATAGTTTTTAAAAATCATCAAAATTTTACAAATCTTTTAAAATTTATAAGATTTTTTATACAAAAGTTATATTTTAAAATCTTAATCCAATACATTTCTCTAAAAATATATTAGTAAAAAAAGAATTAATACACTCAAAATTAAAAAAAAAAAAAAATCTTATAAAAAGAAAAACAATTGTTTCAAAAAATTACGATAGTATAGAGTGGATAATTAGCTTAAATTAACAAGAAGACTAGCGTTTTTGAAGCATTTACAGACAGGACAAGTATGCAGTGTAGACCCACACATAGTACAGAGACAGAGGTGTCTGCAAGGCAGGATTAGTACACACGATTCTCCTTTCCCACAATTTCTGCACAATCTCTTCTTTTCATTGTAACCGCTATCGTACTCATTCATTACTCTGCTACCATCACCACCACCACTAGTACCTTCTCCATTTTCCTTATCCTGCGCACCAAATGCTACCGTGCACCACCCCTCTTTATTATAATTATTACTTCCGCAAGATGACTCCGCGTCTTCCTCCACCACGACGGTGGCATCTACGCCACCGCCGTTGTTTTTCAGCTGCGTAAGGACTTGTTCGAGATTGTTCCGGAGAGCGGTGGCGGTGGCTTCGTTGGTTTGAGCTAGTTCACGCCATATTTGATTCTCGATGCAAAGTGATTTTACTCTCTCTTCAAGCACCATGTTCATTCTTTCAAATGTCTCATTAAATAGTAATAAATATAAATATTTATTAAATAGAAAAAAAAATGTCACTACAAAGTCGTATCCAAGAATGCGACCATCTATTAACATTAAAATAAAAATATTCGAAAATGCGACCATCTATTAACATTAAAATAAAAATATTTTCAACTCATCACATCCACAAGTTGCGATCAGCAAAAAAAATAAAACATTATTTTATTTTTTTCTAAGTGTGACATGTTGAGATATAAAAAAAATATATAAATATAAAAAATCCTAAATTCTTATCATAATAATCCTTTAAAATTCAAATTACAAATTTTAATAGTTTTTAAAAATCATCAAAATTTTACAAATCTTTTAAAATTTATAAGATTTTTTATACAAAAGTTATATTTTAAAATCTTAATCCAATACATTTCTCTAAAAATATATTAGTAAAAAAAGAATTAATACACTCAAAATTAAAAAAAAAAAAAAATCTTATAAAAAGAAAAACAATTGTTTCAAAAAATTACGATAGTATAGAGTGGATAATTAGCTTAAATTAACAAGAAGACTAGCGTTTTTGAAGCATTTACAGACAGGACAAGTATGCAGTGTAGACCCACACATAGTACAGAGACAG
Organism: Cicer arietinum; assembly: GCF_000331145.2. Classification (NCBI taxonomy): domain Eukaryota; kingdom Viridiplantae; phylum Streptophyta; class Magnoliopsida; order Fabales; family Fabaceae; genus Cicer; species Cicer arietinum. The sequence continues at coordinate 37,772,391 of NC_021166.2, read as the reverse complement.
AGGTGTCTGCAAGGCAGGATTAGTACACACGATTCTCCTTTCCCACAATTTCTGCACAATCTCTTCTTTTCATTGTAACCGCTATCGTACTCATTCATTACTCTGCTACCATCACCACCACCACTAGTACCTTCTCCATTTTCCTTATCCTGCGCACCAAATGCTACCGTGCACCACCCCTCTTTATTATAATTATTACTTCCGCAAGATGACTCCGCGTCTTCCTCCACCACGACGGTGGCATCTACGCCACCGCCGTTGTTTTTCAGCTGCGTAAGGACTTGTTCGAGATTGTTCCGGAGAGCGGTGGCGGTGGCTTCGTTGGTTTGAGCTAGTTCACGCCATATTTGATTCTCGATGCAAAGTGATTTTACTCTCTCTTCAAGCACCATGTTCATTCTTTCAAATGTCTCCATTTCTTCTTCTTTAGCTTTCAGTTTCTTTATCATTCCAATCTCTATTAATTCCAGTAACATCCTCGCTTGTCTCTTCCTCTTTTCTTCCAATTCCACTCTCACCTTGTCCATCTAAACAAACACAAAATATTATTAAAACCAAAACAAATTTAAAAGAGAAAAAAGATTTGATTGATTGAGATAATGAAATTACGTGTTGAGAAACGAGGCGGTCGATGTCGATGTTTTGGTGGTAGATATTTTGAGAAATATCTTCGCCAAGGAAAGAGAAAAATCCGCTATTCTTGTAAGAAGGGAAAGTAGTGTAGTCACTAATTGTATCTCTCGAGCGTTTTCTTGTGTACGAGGCAACGTTGTTATTGTTGTTGTAAGTGAGTGTGCTGTCGGATTTCATGTCGGAGGTTTTTTTGAGGGAGTCGGTTATGAAGGGATTATACGGCGGAGGTTGCGTCGGGAGGAGATTCTCCGACACGGTGGTTGTGCAAGATAGTGGAAGTAGTGAGGAGTAGTTGTTATAAATGTTTATGAAGTTTGCATCGGTAACATTGGGGTTCGTGATCACGTCTCTGCATATTCATAAATCCATAACCAAAAAATTAAAATCACAAAAAATAAGAGAAGAAAAAACAGGGTTTAGATTTCAAAAAATTGAAACTTTGAAATTTTAATGATAATAAAAAAAAATAAAAATAAAAACAGATAGAGATCGATGGAGATGTACCTGTTGTGGGTATTGTGTAGGAGTTGAGAAGGAAAAAGGTTGAGATGGCGAGCCTCGACGGCCATGTATTCTTCTTTGCTCTGTTTTTCTCTTGTGTTTGTGATGTCTTTGATTTGTGGTGAAGTCTATGGATTTTGAAACGGAGGAAGGGAGATATGAAGAGAGAAAAATGTAACTAATGAGGGTCAGAAAACAATGAAAACAAAAGCATGCAATCGAGGTGTCAAGGCTTTATGGTGGGGTTTATTTTCAGGGCTTGGTTCTTTCCCTTTGGCATTAATTAATTATTTTCAAAAATACTTTAAATATTCTGTGTGTTGAGATTTCTATACTACTTTACTTTTATTGTAAGATTTTGTCTATTAATTGATTGTTAAGCTTCTAACCTTCCAGATTTGAACCTGTCATAGTTATAGGCTATATAGCATGTTTTCGGCGGTATTTTCAGTAACACGCACCCTTTCCGAAAAATAAAATCTTTAATTTGGTCACGGTTTCAAAAGTTAAATCAGTATTGGAGAGATTAATGCCATTCAAATGTACTGTTAAAACCATTCTTAGCTGTCGAATAACATTAAATTAAATATAAATTAAATATAAATAATATAAGAAAGAAACTTTCAGCAAATTTCGTAATGGATTTGTTATTTAAGAATGAAATAATTTTGATCAAGAGATTCATGATCAAAATCGATTTTTTTTATAATTATCAAAATCGTTTTTGAAACTAGAAATTTATGGAATGAAATACCTAAATTGTGAAGAACATCTCTTTGTTTCACATACATTAAAAAGAAAATAGTAACAATTTAATGTATCTATTTTATATAGAAATACTTTTAAGATAATCTTTATATATAATAAATATATTTTATATCTTCTAAAATAAAATAGTAATATTAATGAAGATTATGTTTAGAAAAATAATAAATATATTTAATAATTTAAAAGAGACTTATCTTTAAGAACAAATTGTATTTCAAATAGTAATGACAAACATGTATACTTTTTTAATTGTCATTTTAATATTATTTTATTCATAACAATTTTTGATTAAGATTTATGATTTGTTTCTATAACACCTTTAGTTATTTATTATTTTATTTCAATTATTCATTTCTGTATAGTATATAATTAAATATATTAGTAGTTGTTTTTTATGGATATATTATTGGTTAATATGATATTAAACTTTTTGTACAGTAATATGATATATTAATTTTGACAAGAAAAATGACATTAATAAAAACAATTGTATTGTATAAAAAGTTCATTTAAACAGGAACGGAGAGATTAATGCAATGGTAAAAGTTGATGTTACAGATTTTAAACAAGACTAGTAGGGTAACCATCACGTAATACTTGCCAACTATGGCTGCCATGTTGTCACATTAAAATCCAAAACAGATCCACTTTTCGGTTTCCGCAATTTGACACTGCACAGTTTTGTTAGGATTCATTTTTTCCTTATATATTTTGGTGTGCAAGGATGAGAAGAAGGAATAACGGGAGGTATATGGGGACCACCAATAAACACGTGCGTGACACGGTTGTCAGAAACAGTGTAAGTGACGCAGGGATAGGCACGTGCAACTGCGGAATGCTTTTGGTTTATAGATGACAATTAGAATCAGATCTAATCGGTACCTGTAAAAAAAATCCATAATTGATAGAATACAAATCAGCATAATAGGAATAAACACCAGAACATATAATTACCCACAAAATTAAGCTGGTATGGATGCAAGTACAGATATTATAATATTCATCCCGCCCCGCACTCCTGCACTTATATAAATATATTATTTACTTATTTATTATATTAGTATTTAGTTTAATTTATTGTTTCTTTTATGTTCTAACATTTATTAACATCATTGTACCACTACTATATTTATAATTGAAAGATAAAAGTTTGCAAACTTTTTAAGAATATGATTATGATGAATATGTAAATAATTGTGACCTTATAATTAAGAGTTATGTCTTATTAATTGTGACTTTATAATTATACTTGCAACTTCCTATCAATTATTTTTACAGATCTCGAATAATATTGTCGTAGGACTTGCAACTTCATAAATTATTATTATGAATATTAGAATGTGTATAATAACAGGTGTTCATTTGAAATGTTTTGAGTTAAAAAATATTTTGGTTTATAATACTTTATGATTGGAGTTAAAATATTTAAATAATTTTTAAACTTAATCACAACAATATCATTTATTTATCGATATATTTTAGTTACAGCGTGAGTAATAGATATGGGTACGAGCACTAAGATAGCCAGATGGTGAGGGTACGTGTATTAAAATTGATACCCAAGATGATATGGGCACGGGTATGAGTATTTTTTTAAACTGCGGGTATACTCTACCCAAATCCTACCCATTGTCATCCATATTTTGGTTGTTTCGTTTTAAATACCAAATCTATACTAATAATATATATTTATACTAATAATAGAGGTAATACATCATTTAGTGTGGTCTATTTATTTATTTATTTATTTATTTTCTGCAATTTTTTTAAGAAAAATATTCTTAAAAAAATTATACGTAAAAAAATTTTAAAAACCACTTTTTGAGTTATTTTTCTACAATAATTTTTCTTTTTTTTTTTAATTGATGTTCTCATTAAATTAAGTAATATTCAGCCGTAGATTTATTTATTTTTAAATCTAATAAATGGTATATAATAAATTCAATAAAGGTGAATACATTTTAGTGCAATAATAAAGTGGACAAATAGAAGTGAGAGTGTCCGTCTGATCGCGAGTGATTTATAATGCAGAAACATAAATTGTCTAAATGTAAAAAGATTTTGAAATGAAATTAAACATGAAATTTAAACCAAAAACAAATAAAATTGAAGATACATCCTAACGGTTGGTGGCTACATGTCAGCCATGTAGATGTTGAGTAATAAATTTATTTGTGTCGAGAAGAGTAAAAATTAAGAGGTAAAAAGAGCACAAAATTAAAGATCAAGGCTTGTGGAAAAAAATAAAATTTGAAGAAAGACTTTTGTCGACTAATTAGACCAAGTCAACACCATCAAAAGCTATGATTCACAAACACGTATCAAATGCTTTTGTTGGTAAGGCAGGTCATGTCAACACTACAAGAAAACATTCGTATATCTAAGGAAAATTAACTACGGATCTCAGTTTATGGGTAAATTATTTAATATCTACGGAAAAATTGTGAGTAAATTTGTTATTGAATAATATAATTTTTTTAATTGGATTCAACGGTTAGTTTGTAGGTAAAATTAAAAAAATTCATGGGTAAAGTTTAAAAAAATACAACTCAACATAAGTTGTCAAAATTTCTTCGTATTTTCTTTTATCACTGGTTCTCTATAGGTAAATGAAGATAATAACGTTAAGTTGTCTACGGATTGTCCGTTGGTAAATGAAAGTAAAATTTTGTTTATTATTTTCTTTTTTACAAAAAAAAAAAAAATCTTATTATTTTCCCAAAAAAATAAATGAGAACAAATTAAACCACTTGCTTCAGGCGCATATAGAATTCCCTCTATATTTTCCTATTTCAAGTTTTCACTAAAATAAAATTCCTTCTCTATTTTCCTCAAGAAACAAACTCCTTGTTTTTTTTTTCTCAACCAACCACAAACCCTAAACTCTCTGATATGTGAAACAAGCAAAATCTGTTTCATTACTGCGTCTCCATTTCATCATCGCTTCTCCGTTTCATCACTATTTCGAATAGCTTCTTTCATTATTGTTTCTCGCTCCCCTCACAAAATCCATCTTTCATGCTTTGCTTCGTGTTTTGCTGACTCCTAATCTGGTTCAGTCTTTCCAATCCTTGACGTCAAGTAAGTACCATAATCACTCCTATAAAATAAGTAGGTTTCTGAAATCCCTAACTTTGAAGTAAAGTAAATCCCCTATTTGCGTAACACTCTTGATATTGAAACCAGATAATAAGCTTGCTAGGAGAGAGGATTTTAACGACAAAGGTCCTGGACCGTGAAACACATGAATCTAAAGTTCATCGTTGTGAAATATTTCTTCTTTATTCTTTCCTTTCAAGTCAAAACAATTTTGCTACATCTTGTTTATTTTATTTTGTTTTAATTGGGCATGTCTTTGATTTTGTTTTCTCGCATCAGTTTCCCTTAAGAAATAATTTCAAAATTTAATTGATTTGTGGACATGATTTTGTATTTAAGTGTATTACGTGTTTTTTTTATGAATGAATGAACAACAATGTTTAGGAAAACATCAATTTTAGGAATGAATGATCATCAATGTTTAGGAAGACATGATTGCATATATATGGGTTGTGATATAAGTCAACTATATATTGTTTGGATAAGGAGCAACAACAACCATTCACAATCCATCTTCAATGTATACTTGATTCATCTCAACTAAGTTGTTTATTGATTAAGATGCATAATACAAGCATCGAAGTAGAGTAATAACTTCAATTCATAGTTGATTAATCTCAACTGAGCTGCTTATTGATTAAGATGCAGAATGCAAGCATAGAAGTAGAATAAAAACTTCAATTCATACTTAATTAATCTAAATTGAGTTGTCTATTGATTAAAATGCAGAATGCAAGAATAGAAGTAGAATAAAAACTTCAATTCATACTTGATTAATCTCAACTGAGTTGTCTATTGATTCATATGTAGAATGCAATCATAGACATAGATTAAGAATCAAGTTTAAATTAAGAAAATGCAAGAATAGGTTGAACACGCTTTTACAACTTTAATTTTAATGATAAATACTAATAATTAATTAACAAGTCAAAAAGCAATAGTACATAATACAAGAACTTTAACATGTAACTAAAGTTTATGAGGCAAAAAACGTTCACACTAATAACAAAACAGAAGATTAGTGGCATTTACTGAAGTTTCAAAAAAGTACCAGTAGCCTTTATTGAATTTTCAAAAAAACTCGCACTAATAATAGTGATAATTAATAAAAGGTAGCAACATAACATATATAGAATGTTCAAAAACTAATAAAATTTTGAATTGAAGAGATGAGGGTTAATTAATTATTAGCTAAGGCTAAATTATTAATAGCTTATAGTACTTGTAGTAAAAATAGTATGAAGTTGTGTCATGAAAAAATAGCAGTTTCCAAGTCTTGCATTGGACTTAAAAAAAAGAAGAGAGGGTTTTGATTATTATAATGAATAATGTTTAACACTAATTTGGTGGTTTCCCTTGAAAGAACCAATATGATGATGAAGAGTTAGATGAAGAGTTAGATGAATAGTGATAAGCTAATCCAAAGAACCAATATATTGGAATTTGTTATGACTAAATATATTATATTTAAACTAAAATTTGATTTGTTTTTTCACAACTTGTTGAAATTCCTAACATCTCATTTCACATGTAAGAGCTTGAAAATCCCTAACTCTGTTAGTTTAATCCTTCTTGTGTTTGGTTTGCAACTCTGCCGATTTAATTGATTATTGGTCATCTGTCTTATTTCGTTCATATATGTTTGAAAAAAGGTTAATTAAAGCATTGAGTTGCATTAACTTGATTTACTTAAAGCATTGCAAGATGATAATGTGTAATGGAAGAAAAAATTGTTAATAAACCAAATTGTAACTTAAAGCATTGAGCTGTTGATTTACTTGATTTATTTAAAGCATTGAGTTGTTGATTATTTTTTTATATATGTTGTGTTGTGTATGATGACTATTTTAAAAGATTTTTGGGGAGTTTTTCAGAATAATCCTAATTCTATCATAATAGTAAGATTCTCAGCTGGTATTATTCGTATTTAGTACTAATTTTGTCTACTAGATGGAAATTTGCTTGTAATTTTGATCGATTTTCTATGTTCGAAATATAAGTGTAGTTTTCAAGGGTTTAATGTGTGCTTAAGTTTTCATAATATCTGTAAAATTTAAATATTTGAAAAATGTTTGTTATTGACATTCAAAATGATTTCATTTTTATTTTGTTATCTATAATTTTTTATTATATTTTATTATCTATACTTCTTTTGAGTAATAACTTTATGTTAATCAGTTTCATCGCTCCTCCATTATTTTTTTGTCCGTCAAAATATGGATGGCTACCACTCAAATCATAGTTGGGTATATGATAGATTTTATGTTCAACGAGGGGGGTTGAAACCAACCTTCACAAAAGGTGTTGAAGAGTTTATAATGAAGGCAATAAGTCAAAATTAGTTTGTAAAAGATGGTGGCATCAGATGTACTTGTCATAATTACATGTGTAGCGGTGTATTATTTGCAAGTGAGGTCAAATTTCACTTGTATAGGTTTGGATTCCAACTAAATTATTGATATTGGACTGAGCATGGTGAAGAAGCCCCACAGATTGACCCATAAAATGTTCCAAGTAGTAGTGGATATATTGATAAAGATGATCCATTTACGTTAATGCAATATATGGTCAATGATGCATTTGGTCCTATGTATGACTTCCAAAACATGGGTGATGAGGGCAATGAGGAATAGATTAATGAAGAGCCCCCAAATGATGATGCTCAAGACTTTTATGATTTGTTAACTACTGCAAACAAACCCTTATATGAGAGGCTTCTGATTCATAACTTTCAATATGCGTGAAACTTTAGCTTGCAAATCAAATTGGAATGGTCTGCAAAATATCTTGATTTCGTTGCAAGCATGCTTGTAGATGTGTGTCCTTTTAAGGATTCACTTCTAAAAAAAATTTACCATGAAAAAAATTGGTGACCATACTAGGGTTGAAGTCTGAGAAAATTGATTGTTGTATTAAAGGGTGTATGTTGTACTACAAAGATAATAGTGCAGATCTAGAGTGTAGGTTTTGTCTTGAACCTCAATATGTTCCTAATAAGCCTCAGATAGGTACCCACAAAGACATTCCAGTTAAGAGGATGTTCTATATGCCAATCACTCCTAGGTTAAAAAGATTATATGCATCAATGGAAACTGCTGCCCAAATGAGATGGCATCAACATAATAGATCGAGTTTAGACATTTTACGGCATCCGTCTGATGGGGAAGCTTGGAAGCATTTTGATGCAAGGTATCCAAACTTCACAAATGAACCAAGAAATGTAAGGCTTGGTTTATGTTTTGATGGCTTCACGTTATACATTCAGGCATCTTCATCCCCATATTCTTGTTGGCCTGTTGTGATGATCCTGTATAATCTCCTACTTAAAATGTGCATGAGTAAACCATTCATGTGTTTTGACTTGTCTCATACTTGGACCATCTAACCCAAAAGCAATCATGGATGTGTATTTACAATCGTTAATAGACGAGCTTCAACTGGTGAAGAAGTATGGAGTTTGGTTCACAATATTCCACAAGTGATAGATGATGCAGTTTCTAAATTGTTTGGATATGGAGTTAGCCATAATTGGACTAAACGAAGTATATTTTGGGGTCATCCATACTGGAAAGATAATTTATTAAGGCATAGTTTAGATGTCATGCACATAGAAAAAAATTTATTTGATAATGTGTTTAACACTGTCATGAATGTTAAGAACAAGACTAAGGACAATGAAAAAGTAAGAATGGACTTGACCATCATTTGCCAACGTAGAGACTTGGAGTTGGTTCCACATAACAATGGAAAAATGACAAAACCTAAGACAAATTATTGCCTTACGTCTAATGAGGCAAATAAAGTTTGTAAATGGATACATGAGCTTAAGATGTCAGATGGGTATGCTTCTAACTTTGCAAGATGTGAAGATGTTAATAAAGGACAAATGAATGGGATGAAAAGCCACGATTGTCACGTATTTATAGAGTGTTTGCTTCCATTTGTATTTAGTTTATTGTCTGACCATGTGTGGAAACCCCTAACATAATCAAGTCAATTCTTTAAGGGCTTGGGGCAACAATACCTTTAGACATGATGAATTGGTCAAATTGGGTGAAAACATTCCATTCATCATTTGCAAACTTGAAAGAAACTTCTCACCAGGATTCTTTGATTCAATAGAGCATCTTCCAATTCACCTATTGTATGAGGCAAAACTTGGCGATCGAGTTTAATATCGATGGATGTATCCCTGAAAGGTATTTTATATTCACCATTAAGGATTTCATTTTTTTCTAGATATTTCCACATTTATTAAGTTATTGCTCTCATTTTTTCATAATGATGGGTGATTTTAAGCGCACTATGAAAAACAATGCTAGAGTGGAAGGCTCAATATGTATGTCATACATACATCGAGAGACAACATATTTTTGTTCTCACTATTTCAAAACAATCACTTTGTTTGATAGAAGCCAACGTAATGAATCGGAAATATGATCTCTATGATCCCTTCATAATTTCACAAAATGCTAGACAAGTGTATTATGTACCTTATCCTGAAATGCGAACTGATAAGCTACACATTGGATGAGGTATTTTTTAAAAGTCACACTAAGAAGAAGAACAACTCTTGAGTCGATGAAAGAGCAAAAAAAAAACATATGTAAGAAATATTAAATCATTCATTCTTTCATTTGTATTTCTTCTAAAAGTAATTTAATTATGTTACATTATTTTAGTGACTTGATTAGACTATTTCAAGGTAAGTTGTAGCAGACCTCCAAATCATGGATAATATATGTTAAAGTAATGTTCTACACTCTTTTAGTGACTTGAAATCATGGATAATATACCAAACCTTTATAAAAGACAACTAGACAAATGGATGGGTGGAATCCCAAGCACGTGCTAGTGTTATTATTCTTAATTAGACTATTTGGTTAACCTTATTTACTCAATTTTCTTGTTTTCCAATTTTCTTCTCTGCTAACACGAAGGAGAAGCGAAGACGGGAGATAAGAGACGAGAGATGATTCAAGCAATTAGTCGCAGATGGAGATGTTATGTGTAACACCCCGTTTTTCTAAGCGAGGGTGTATTTTTTTTTTTTCAAAAGAATTAAAATAAAACAGAGAATCAAATAAGGTAAAATACATTTGGATAAATATTTAAGTCGTAACACAACGACGATTAAGTCAACAGAATTTACAAGCAGCGAAATAGTTTTTGAAATACGAATCCAAAGTATTTACACGTCAAAAGTTGGTACATGTAAACCATCGAAAATAACATGTCAAGCTGACAATATTAGTATAGGTACAATCTTCCATTTTAAAATAAATACAATACAAAAGAAAGACATCTGATCCCTCTATGTCAACCTAATCTGATCATTTTACAAGACAACTAAACACCCTGAGTGATCTCCACGCACCCCGTGAGATCCTCCTAACATAGCTGCAGTCAAGCGTTCCCATCTCCATTCCCGTCCGTAGGGTACGAACCGGTAGGATCGTCCTGACTCTCATCTGAGGGCAAAGCCCAGATTTCCACAATAATTGTAAAGGGTCACCAACCGAAATTAACAGATAACACATAACATTTAAGTTTTAAATGCACAAAATAACCTTTCAACTAAGCATGCACCTTAAAAGGATTTTCCATATGCTAAAAGTTCATACAATGCTTGCCAATTAAAAATGAAATCAAAATAA
>NC_021166.2:37755054-37760922 GCF_000331145.2 Cicer arietinum | reverse complement strand
AACGAGACATTAAGAGATTCCCCGTTCTTAACGCCCAGTTAACTTAAACGATTTTTCTTTAAAACAAAATATTAAGTAACCGAGGCATTAAGAGGTTCCCCCTCCTTAACGTCCAGTTAACTTAAACGGTTTTCAAAACAAAATATTAAGTAACCGAGACATTAAGAGATTCCCCATTCTTAACGCCCAGTTAACTTAAACGATTTTCAAAACAAAATATTAAGTAACCGAGACATTAAGAGATTCCCCATTCTTAACGCCCAGTTTACTTAAACGGTTTTCAAAACAAAATATTAAGTAACCGAGACATTAAGAGATTCCCCATTCTTAACGCCCAGTTAACTTAAACGATTTTTCTTTAAAACAAAATATTAAGTAACCGAGACATTAAGAGATTCCCCATTCTTAACGCCCAGTTAACTTAAACGATTTTTCTTTAAAACAAAATATTAAGTAACCGAGACATTAAGAGATTCCCCATTCTTAACGCCCAGTTAACTTAAACGATTTTTCTTTAAAACAAAATATTAAGTAACCGAGACATTAAGAGATTCCCCATTCTTAACGCCCAGTTAACTTAAACGATTTTCAAAAACAAATATTAAGTAACCGAGACATTAAGAGATTCCCCATTCTTAACGCCCAGTTAACTTAAACGATTTTCAAAAACAAATATTAAGTAACCGAGACATTAAGAGATTCCCCATTCTTAACGCCCAGTTAACTTAAACGATTTTCAAAAACAAATATTAAGTAACCGAGACATTAAGAGATTCCCCATTCTTAACGCCCAGTTAACTTAAACGATTTTCAAAAACAAATATTAAGTAACCGAGACATTAAGAGATTCCCTATTCTTAACGCCCAGTTAACTTAAACGATTTTCAAAAACAAATATTAAGTAACCGAGACATTAAGAGATTCCCTATTCTTAACGCCCAGTTAACTTAAACGATTTTTCTTTAAAACAAAATATTAAGTAACCGAGACATTAAGAGATTCCCTATTCTTAACGCCCAGTTAACTTAAACGATTTTCAAAAACAAATATTAAGTAGCCGAGACATTAAGAGATTCCCCCTTCTTAACGCCCAGTTAACTTAAACGATTTTTCTTTAAAACAAAATATTAAGTAACCGAGACATTAAGAGATTCCCCATTCTTAACGCCCAGTTAACTTAAACGATTTTTCACAAACAAACACACATTAAGTAAACAAGACATTAAGAGATTCCCCATTCTTAATACTCATTTAACTTAATGGTTTTCAAATTCCACACAAAACAAACTCAAACAAATTCTCACATTCAATTCATAATTCACACCAAAACACATCAATCAACAAACATCAAGTATGCACACGCCAAATACGATGAACACACATCAACATAATAAATTTCATTTATTCAAAATCTTACATACGTGAGGTAAATTCATTTTTCCGAAAACAATACTCCAATCCTAACAAAATTCGTTTCCACACAACCACATATAAGGCCCTAGATGCAAACTAAAAGTTTGGAAGGAGCCCTTACCTTCGCGTTAACTCTAATGTGCGTTTCCGGTACCGCGAGCAAATCCGGTAAAAATCTCCGCTCGCAACGTCGCCTCCAAATTGGTCCCCTAGCACCGTGGCGTGGTAGTGAGCAACTTTCCCTTCTAACTCTTCGCGAAATGAAGCTTGGATCTAGAAGAAATGGAGGGGTTTGTGTTTGAATCTCAAATACCGTTTTTCTTCGTTTTCGAATCAAAGAGGAAGAGTGGAGTTGCGAAATCCTTGTTCGAACACTCACCCAACCTTGGGTTAGTAGTCTTGAAGAAAGAAAGCAACGAAAGACGAAAATGGAGGAGAAGGGAAAATGGGGGGTCACGCGTAGGGAGGAAGAAGATGGAAATTCTGAATTTTTTTCCTTCCTTTTTCCTTTCTTTGTTTTTCCTTCCTTTCTATTTCCTTCTTTCCTTTATATAACCTTTTCTTTTCCTTTTCCTTCCTTCTAATTTCCTTTCTTTCTATTCTCTCCAAGCAAACATATATATATATATATATATTAAATATAACTTAACAAATATCTCAAAATATCTAGATATTTGTTAAATTACCATTTCACCCGTAACGCATTAAATTCTCTGTAAAGGATTTACCGCACTTAATTTAAATTTATTTATCGACGAGTAATTCTAAAACGGTGTCAAAAATAACTTTTTGATCATATAAACTCCATAATATTAATAACTTTGGCTAGAAAGCCTCCGAGGCAAAATCCAAAACATATAAAATACATAAAGTATACTTTAAAATAATGGGTCTTACATTATGAAGACGATTGTGGTGCAAAGCAAGAAGGAAGACAAAATGGAGGAAATAAGATGAGGTGTCATGGTGGAACTATAATTGTGATTTGTTCGAAAGTGACTTTAGGGTTTTGGGTGTATTGTGTAATTTTTAATTATATTGAAGATATTTTGGTCATTTCACCTATAAATTTTTTTTTTAATTTTTGTTCTTTGGGTTGGCTGCGACTATCCCTTTCGTGTTGATGCTCCGCCACTAAGGCAAAAAAGAGTAAGCAAAAGATGGGAAAAATAAAAGAGGAGATGGTGGTCACAATATATCTACAATTTGATTAACTGCTTTAGTTTATATTAGGTAAATCATGCGTGTTTGTGCTTGTCCCTCTTTTTGGGGAAACTTGTTTGCATCTTGACTTACAACCTACTTTCTTTATACATCTTTTCCCCTTTTCTATGTTCAACATATTAAAGATCATCAATGATCTCCATCATTTCTATGTTCTAATTAAGTAAATAAACTCTCACATTATTATTCTTGATCTCTACTACAGTGAGTGATTTAATTGACAATTTTATATAAATTAAAATAATGTATAAAAAAGTAAAAGAATTGTGTATTTGTGTATTTATGCATTCACTGTTATTATTAAAGCAACACAAAAAATATCGAATTGAAAATTGTACATGTACTTAATATTAATTAAAGACAAAATTAAAAAAATTAATTAATATTATATTATAAATTAAAAAAATTATTCATTTAAGAATAAATTATTTTTACAAATAGATTATTCATTGTGGGGTCAAGAAATTACATGTGAATCTTTAATTTTTGAAAATCTCTTTCATCATCTGAAATACAATCGTATATAAAACTTGCTTTTGAACACGTCAAGCATCCGTCTCTCATTTCCTTTCTTAAAAAGTAAAAAATAAATAAAAATTATTGAATTATAAGAGACCATAATTATATCATGCGTCACAAAATTTTGCCAGACTATATATGTATATATACTTTAATTAGCCATGTGTCAGAAGTAGAAATAAATAGTATAATTAACTAATGACTGAAAATATGATCACTAATTAAAATATTACATTAATTAACAAAAAAAATTTAAAAGAAAAAATAAGTTTGTCTCTAATTTCGTCATTAATTTTCTTGGCAAGTATTACATTAGAGACATATTTCTCATCTCGAGTTTTAAACACAAATTTAAGTATGTGGAATCATTGTTAAAAAACTTATACATTTATTTAATTTGAGTTAATTAATAAAAAAAGTTTTTATAATTTTCGTTATTCTATACTTACGGGGATTTATTTTTGTTGAAATGGGTATGTGAGTTGAGCTATCACTATTTCTTGTATTAGAGACATACCTTACTTGTGCTCATGATATTCGTAAAGAAGGTAGCTTTATTTCTATGCATAGCCAAGAAAATAAAAATTGACCGTTCAGTTGAGAGAAGTGGTTTTCAGAGAAATTGCATAATTCATGGGTTTGTGTGGACCCCTCTCCCTCTTCTTTTTCTTTCTTTACAATATATTCAGGATTTCACATGTTGAAAGTCTACCATGTATTTTCAGTAGTTGGCATTTTCTTTGTTCAACAGCAACACATGTAACTTCACAATCAGAATTCAATTCCCTTGAAATGAAAAAACTACCAAAATTGAATAAGTTTGTACCAATGACAAAGGAAAGTGAGAGATTTTGGGAAAAGGAGTTTAGATATGGTCAATGGAAATAGTTGAAGGAAAAGTCCTTTTTCTAAATTAAAGAATACATTTCCCAATATATGCTCTAATTTCTTTTTTGGCAGGTATTCATAATTCCATGTGCATCAATACACAAGATGCTTACTCCCCTTACAATAAGACAGGTCATTTCACATTCATTTTTGTTACACATTGTATTCAACACACAAGATGCTTATTCTAGAGGAACCATATTGGCTGTTATGGATCATGATTTTGCACTATTAAGTAATTGAAAGGAAAGGAAGGGTTGTCTTGTCTCAACTATTTTTGCTGACTCATCTGCCACTTTGAAGTTTCATGCATTTATTCTAGTGTGATTTTGGGTGCTCAATTGAAAACACCTAACTTTTTTGACACTGATTATTAACCTTATAGCATAAAACAAAAACGATGGTGATTGGTGACAGATACAGATGAACAAATTATATATATATATAGTACGCATGCATGTGAGCAAAAATTAAATTAATGTTTTCCAACCAACTTATTGTTTTAGTTGGGTGGGTGAGTTGATTATAACTTGTGTTAAAAGGTGTTGAGTTTAAGTCATAATTACAAAATTAATAAGCACATATTTTACAAGTGTTAGAATAGGCGAAAGTTCCCTTATTTGATAGAAAAAAAAATCGATGGCAAAATCTAAAGTGTTTTTTAGTGTACTTGTTAAAGATCCAACATAAAAATACTTTTTTACTTATGGTTGGAAGACTCTAGTAAAAAGATTGAATGCAATAGTTAAATTTTCGCAAAAAATTATTTCTTTTCAAAACTGTTGAATGGTATTTAGATCGAAACAAAATGCATTGCAAAATGATATAATGTTTTAACGGGTTTATAGAAAATGTGCCAATTGTTTGAATAGTGAGTGAAACGATATTCAATAAAAATTTGATACCACCTAAACCAAAGACAGTACACCAAAGATTTTGTTTTCAAAGAAATTCAAGATTGCTCAATTTTCACAAATTCAAAATTTTGAACCAATTATATATTAATAGTGACTAAAAGTAAAATATCAACAATGATATACAATCATATAACACATAGAGAAGTCATAAAGAGAAAGATAAGAGAAACCCTGCAATTTATAGGGTTTCACTACTTTGTTTTCACTCTTGTGGTGTATATCCTATCTTCATACAACTTGTATCACTACAAGAAAACATTTGTATACCTACGGAAAATTAGCCACGGATCATAATCCGTGGGTAAATTAATTGTTACCCACGGAAAAACCGTGTGTATTGTTGTATAAAATAAATTTTTTTTTAAATTAATTACCATGGTAATTCCGTAAGTAAAATTAAAAAATCTGTGGGTAATGAAAAAAAAAAATACAATCCTAACTTAAATTTTGCCAAAAATTTTCGTATTATTTTTTACTACAGCTTATCCGTGGGTAATGTCTATTTTTTAGAAAAAATTTCTGTTTAATTTTTATAAAAAAGGTTTAGGTGCAAAACCAATAGAAGTCACATTTAGATGCAACCAGAGAACCCTAAGCCCTTCTTCCCTTCTTCTTGTCTGAACCCGGTGCCGTATTAGAGAACCCTAAACCCTTCTTCCCTTCTTCCCTTCTTCTTGTCCGAACCCGGTGCCGCAATAGGTTAGGGAGCTGGGTTTCTCGTTCTCCTCCGCATCCCAAAGCGCGCAGCCCGCCCATGCGCGAAATACTAAGTAATCCAAGCCAACCCACATTACTGAATAACGGTGGATAATCACCTCCTCCAGATTGCAATCCGCTCCGTCGACCGTTCTGGATGTCGCCGTGATGATCGTTATCTCTTAAGGTAAGCCACTGAATCGACTAATTT
>NC_021166.2:37742470-37750865 GCF_000331145.2 Cicer arietinum | reverse complement strand
ACTTTATCATGATATCTAATCATATTATGTTTTTGTACTTTGCTTTTTAAGCATATAAGAGGATTTACTTTCTCTTCACAAGTTTATTGCTTCTGCTTAATATTTTTAATTAACTTGTTTCCTCTTTGATGAAAAAGTCTTGGTCTTGCTAATGTTTGCGCCAGCTACGCTGCTAACTTTGCCATCATTACTGGTTGCTATTGCGGTAACTGCTCTATCGTGTCCTAACTTTTGTATCCTGTATTGCAATGATTTGCTACTGTTTTATATAGACCACGATCGGGTTTGATCTTTAGGTCACATTATCGTGTTATGAGAGAAAGAGAGAACAATTTCGTTACACAGACCTGTCATTATCTGACCTGTCGTTAACAGACCTTTCAAAATATTAGGGAAAATGTTCTGTAGATGTTCTAGGAATGAGAAAAGTTAAGAAACAGAAAGAAATTTCCTATTAGCTGAACTTTCTTATATTCTTCAGATTCTTCTTTTGTAAAAACCAAAATGAATTCTTCTTACTCATGAAAAGTGGTCACAGAAGGAAGAAAGAATAAAACCAGTGTGTAAGAGATGTAGCTCCAGTTTGCATGTTTGCTTCTGAAATAATACGGTTGTGCAAAGGAAGGCTATTATCTTTGAAATTCTTGATTATAAAGTGTTAATTTTATTATGTGCCTCACAGGAATTATCCAAAGATATTTTAACTTTTAACTCCATTATTTTGAGTCTAGGCAAAGCGGGTAGCACGAGATTGTGCACGTTTAAATATTGAGTGGTTTTTCTCAAGTGTAAAAGAAAAAAAATTATCAATATCAAATATAAAAAAATATTTTTTCATTACCCACGGACAATTCATGGATACAATTATCAATATCAAATATAAAATAGTAGACTTTGTCACGGATAATCCGTGGGTAATGTAACTTACAACTTTTCCGTCGATAACTATCTACTATTTTACCTACGGCAAATCTATGGGTAACGTTACCCACGGAGACTCAGTGGGTCATATTATCCACGGACAATCCCTAGGTAAGTGTGTCCCATAGCTTGTCCGTCGGTAAATATTTTCCTACGAGCGATTTATCTACGAACTCGTGTCCGTGGGTAATCCGTAGGTAAATTTACGTTACCTATGGATAGTCCGTGGGTAAAGGTAAAATTTGCCGTAGGTAATAACATTTTTTCTTGTAGTGTATGAAAGTTTTTGAAAGTACTAGAAAATGCAAGAAGGGAGGATTTGAAATTTGTTTTCCATATTAAAATATATTGATTGTTTAAAATAAATTTTTAATCAAAAGTTTATCACTAATTAACCAAAAATCTTTAAAACACAAGTTGTTGGTAAGACATAAAGAAATTAGACATCAAAATAACGAGATAAGGGATAAGAAGAGCGCAACTGTAAAGTGTCTCCTAGTTAGTTTTGTTTTAGACTTAATGTTTTGAGTGATGTCAACTTATTTAGTCTAAATGGTGCTTTGAGTGTGTATTTTGTTGATTCTCCTTCTCTAAGTTTTCCATAGACTATTTGATGAAGAAAGATTGGATAATAAATAATCTTTTATCATGCATTAGCTTATTTACATGCATTTTAGCATGCATTAGGTTTGAAGCATAAACATATTGCATTAGTAACCTAAATTTGAAACTCGTTTTAAATAATTTTCAAAGTGGCACAAAGAAATAGATGAACTTGTATAAATGGTGTGTGGATCTTTCTATCGAGGGCTGAAGAAGGTGTTCTTTAGAAAAGTCCAAGAGGGACTTATGTGTGAACACTCTTCTAAATTTTAAATAATTTTCTCCTATCCAGATACGAACCATCAAGGGGATATATGTGGATTGCATATCGAGGGCTGAAGAAGGTGTTTTTTAGAAAAATCCTAGAAGGGTTTCTAGGTCTCTATCTTGCAAGATTGAGGTGTGATCTTCATCTTGAAGATATGCTCGTGTTCATAATTTGGATGGTGTTCCAAGATTCTGTGTAGAAGAGTGTTCAAGAGAAAAGGGTTCGTGTATATAAGTGTTGGTAACTTCTACTAAAGGATTCTATAAATATTCTTCATCTTAGACTTGATTCAATTTGAAGAAAATATGATATAATAGTGTTTCTATTGGTTAAGATTTATTGATTCTTTATTTGATGATCTTTGTCATATTTGATCAAAGTGCTAAAATTATTTTATAAAACTACTTCAATTAGTTTTCTAATTATCTTTTATAAGCCTCAATTGAATTTTATTGTTGTTAATTTCATACATCATCAAACCAATCCAAATATTCTATGCACATTATCAATTAGTCCATCACATTAAAAGATTTTTAATTTCCTTCGTACGATTCGAAAAATTTCAAAACTATTTTACCAAAGTTTCAAACTCTATTCATCCCTCTCCCCCTTCTAGAGTTCATTATATGTCACTTCGTGAGTCAAAAAGAGTACACAACGTGACATAAATTATTTTAGGAATTCGTTGCACAATTCTCATACGCCCATGATTTGTACTGATTTCACTATATAGGACAATTGACGTGAATTTAAAATAAAAAATTCTTTTGTTCTTTTTCCCGTTTCATTCCTTTTTCAAAAAATATCTTTTTATACAACATCAGAATAATTAGAAGATGTGATGATTAGAGCATTCTCATCTCATATATGCTTCAATCAGATGTTTTAGATGTTTCATATACGTATGAATTTTATGCTTAACAGAAAATTGACTATGTTGAAAGTATGAAATAAGAGGATCAAAAAATCTATTTTGTTGCGTTTATAAGAGGCAAACAAATTAGAGTGAGTGTTAAGGTGCGTTAATAAGAGTAACAAAGAGACGTGTTGTGTAATACCATAAGTTAATTATCTAGAATATAACTTGAGCATTATCATAATTCGACAAAAGAGATGGTTAGTACAAATCTCGACACAAAGCCATGAAAATGTATTAATACACATACTAATCCTTCAAAGAAAAAGCAAAGAAATATGGAGTACATAACACATCCATGGTTCAAAATAATTCCCTAGAAATTTTAAGCAAACTATAGTGTAAACTGATATGCTTCATTTCTCCAACACGTGATCTAAGCCTTTTTACCTGTAAAACATTTGAATAACGTTGAATGAGATTACATCTCAGTGGGTCCCAATAAATGAAACTAAATCAATTAACGTTCTAATTCAGAACTATATTTATCTTATGAGTTTCTCTTCCATATATACTTTTGACTCTTTCTAAATATTCAAGACATTAAACTTGAGTAATCTAACGACGTAAACTCTAGCTAACAAGCATGTCATAAAGACTACATTATTTTTACTAATGCCCTCTTCTTGTTAGTAACTTTATTTTGGTAAGATTGGACATAATTACGTTCTTAAGTACTGCCCCACTTACCCTCGCTTACCCCTCGCTTCCGTCGTATATAGACGGAGAATTCATCTAGCTAGGATGAATCCTATACTTCTCACCTTAATCAAATATATATTAATTATCTATAACAATCCACACACATATACAGACAAATATAATATCATCTATTAATAAATATATTAAAGACTACCATACACTCAACCTTGAAAATTATTATGATAACATAAACTATTAAGTCAATTATATCATACTAATCACACAATGTAAAATAAAGTTCAAGAGAACATGTTTAAGGTAGTTTTTTTTTCTCAAAACAACCCAAATTTATGTTATAACAACTCAAAACTGGGTTTAACTACAGAGTCAACTGACAGGAACTTATAAGTATCAGAATTGAGTGAATGAGTACTCTTTGGAAAGCTTATGATGTCTACTTTATAGATAAAATTTTATTTTATTTTTATTAAGCCAATATTTTTGCAGTTTATCAAAATAAAACACAATGAGAGAAAACAAACAGAACAACAACATTGGTCTAACTTGTAGCCCATTTTTCAGCATCAATACTAAATCAAAAATCACGAATTTTGTACTCAATTTGAAGGTAATTGAGTCTAGTTTCCAAAAAACTAAAGATAATTCAAAACGAAGGTCTATAGAAAACGTTATGACCAAAACATCACACATATGTCCTGCGAAATTCAAGTTAATAACAATTCTTTGCAACAATAATGCTACAAATTATGATTAAATCAGTAATGAACACATCAAAATAGCATCACAATTTTCAATTTACTCAATTTAATTGGTCACAAAGGTGAAAATCAAGATCTTTAATTTCAAACCCATCAAAAGAGCATAATTTCATGTCATCAAGGAAACTCAATTCTACAATAATCTATTTTCAATTTCAGTCATAGAACTTCACATGCATAAATCATTTTAACCATATATTTCAAAACCCCTAAATCCAATCAAGAATAAAATAAAAAATCTCTTTCTTCATTTCGAACCTTTAAACCCCAAATCCCTAACCTACGGAACACATTATCTCATACATGCATGAATGGGAGAGAGAAAAAGGGAAACCCACCTCTTGATTTCCAAAAGAATGGAGAAGATTATGGTACTCTCAACTCTTTCTACACCGACTTCTAGCAAAAATTGCACTTTTCCTTTCTCTTTTCTTGTTTTGTCAATGTTTTTGTTGTTTTCTCTTCTTCTTTTTTCTCCTTCTCTTCTTTTTTCTCTCACTCTTTCTTCTTCTCTATCTCACCATTTTTTTTTCTTTCCCCCTCTTTGTTTCTTTTCTGTTTGGTCATTTCTCTCCTCCCCCTTCCTCTTTTTCTTTTCTTTTGTTTTAATTTGTTTAAATTTTGTTTTTTTAGTTTACTACTTTTCCCCCTTTCTATTATTATTATTATTATTATTATTATTATTATTATTATTATTATTATTATTATTATTATTATTATTATACTTGTATACTAATAAGTAACTCATAAAAATTACTACAAATTATTTATGATAAAGAGTGATGTTACACGTTGATTAGAGTCTGTAAAGAATATTGCAAAAAGAATAAAGTCTTTTACTCAAATCAATACTATCAGAACTTGTATTTGAGTCTACACACTTATAAAATACATTAAAACATAATTTGTTCTCACATATATTTTTGTTATTATAAAAACAAAATTAAGGATCATTTTTCTTCAAACCAACTTGGTTCTAACAAACCTGTCTGGTAGTGGCAACCTCATGTGGTTTTAAAGGAAGTCTAAAGAGATAGGTAAACACTTGGTTCTTATACAACGTAAGAGGTCCTAGCTAGAATTATCGAGAAACAAGAAGGTTTCTAATGGTAACCTTGAGAGGAGGTTAGAACAATAATTGGAACCTAAAGAGTTACTATACAAACTCAACTCAAGCGACGGAGGACCCTAGAATTCTTGAGGAATCTAGAAACTGTACATGTGAATCTTGTTGAGGCATTATAATACGAGGTTCCTCGATATGAAAGCTAGTAATTCTCAGTTTGGAGAAACTTAGAGCATAATTAAAGCCTAAATAATCAAAGTTAAGAATACTTTATTGGATTAAGTCTCTAAATGTACTAGGATAAATCTATCTGTAACTGGGGGACAAGATGTAGAAACAATTGTTGTGAATAAGTATAAAAATACTTGTGTGTTTTTCTTCTCCCTTATTTGTTTACTTTTGCTTTTGGATTCTTTATGTCTTATCTTCTGTTATATGTTTTTATAATAAAGATAGACTTTTAATAAGAACTTATTTTAAACAATTCAAATCCTTTATCTTAGTACCTTCAATTGGTATCAGAGTTCGTTATCTTTTGATTGATAATTTTACCGTGCGAAAGTAAATGTCATTAATAAGTGAGTCCTACTTGTATCAGAGTTCAATTGGTATCTGTAACACCCCGTTTTTCAAAGCGAGGGTGTATTTTTTTTCCGAAGAAATTAAAATAAAATAGAGAAATAAATAAGGAAAATACCTTTGGATAAATATTTAAGTCGTAACACAACGACAAATAAGTCAACATAATTTACAAGCAACGGAATAGTTTTTGAAATACGAATCCAAAGTATTTACACTTCAAAAAGTGGTACATAGATCCCATCATAATAAGATGTCAAACAGATAATAATAGTATAGGTACAGTTTTCCAAATTAAAATAACTGCAACCCAAAAAAGAAGACGTCTAGTCCCTATACATCAACCTAATCTGATCATTCTACCAAAAAACTATACACCCTGAGTGATCTCCACGCGCCCCGTGAGATCCTCCTACATAGCTCCAGTCAAGCATTCCCATCTACATTCCCATTCGTAGGGTACGAACCGGTAGGATCGTCCTGGCTCTCATCTGAGGGCAAAGCCCAGATTTCCACAATAGTTGTAAAGGGTCACCAACCGAAATTAACAAGTAACACATAACATTTAAGTTTTTACATGCACAAAATAACCTTTCAACTTATCATGCACCTTAAAAGGGTTTTCCACATGCTAAAAGTTCATATAACACATGCCAAATAACAATGAAAACAAAATAAGGTTCTCAATCCATCAAGTAATATATAACTAACCAAGACATTGATAAATCAATGAGCAATCTGTTATCTAATTCAAAATAAGAATTTTCACTGGGCCAATCGATTGGGAAATGGATTTGGATGAAGGATTTTTGTAAAATTTGAACTCTGGGCTCAATTCAATCGATTGGGAAATCGATTGAATGAATGTCTGAGCCCGGGTATTAATGCCAATCGATTGCCAAATCGATTTTGTCAGTTTTGCTGAGTTCCTGTCTTTCTGCAAATCGATTTCCAAATCGATTTCTTAAAAGGTTTTGAAAAACATATTGCGAAAGCGATTGCCAAATCGATTTTGTCAAATGTGTGAAGTCTCTGCAACTCATCAAATCGATTGGGAAATCGATTTCCCTGCTTATTCTTCCAAAATACATAACTAACTCAATCACATTCATACACAATTCCACATCTTAACACTTAGCAATTCCCACACGATCACCACGACAAATTGAGTTTCGAAATAGTTTTACAACCCATCACACTTACACACAATAAACAATTCATATCACTTAGCAATTTCAACACAATTACCACGACAACTCAAATTCAAAACACTCAATCATAAACTTTAATCAAACACGACTCATGTGCCAAACACCCTAATGCAATGTGTATATGCCAAAATGCATGGACTCGGAATTCCAAACCAAAACCCTCCTCGAAGGGCCGTAAATCATAATTGTACCGCCTATCGCAGGCCAAAGTATCAATTACCGAGGTGCCACCTATCACGGGTCTGCACGATTTACTAAATAGCGTAAACCATAAACGTACTGCCTATCATAGGCCAAAGTACCTATCACGGGTCTGCACAATTTACAAAAAAACGAAAACCATAAACGTACTCCCTATCACGGGCCCGTACCGTTTATCGAGGTGCCACCTATCACGGGTCTGCACGGTTTTCAAAAACGTAAATCATAAATGTACCGCCTATCACAGGCCAAAGTACTATTTATCAAGGTGCTACCTATCACGAGTATGCACGATTTACAAAAAGCATGAAAATGCATGAGCGTATACTGACTCCATCCACAACAATCGTTAAGCAAATGCAGATATCAAAAGATTGCCCATTTTTAATACTCATTTAACTTAAACGATTTTCCAAAACAAACCTTAAGTAAGCAAGACATTAAGAGATTCCCCATTCTTAATACTCGTTTAACTTAAACGATTTTCCAAAACAAACCTTAAGTAAGCAAGACATTAAGAGATTCCCCATTCTTAATACTCGTTTAACTTAAACGATTTTCCAAAACAAACCTTAAGTAAGCAAGACATTAAGAGATTCCCCATTCTTAATACTCGTTTAACTTAAACGATTTTCCAAAACAAACCTTAAGTAAGCAAGACATTAAGAGATTCCCCATTCTTAATACTCGTTTAACTTAAACGATTTTCCAAAACAAACCTTAAGTAAGCAAGACATTAAGAGATTCCCCATTCTTAATACTCGTTTAACTTAAACGATTTTCCAAAACAAACCTTAAGTAAGCAAGACATTAAGAGATTCCCCATTCTTAATACTCATTTAACTCTAATTGTTTTCAAATTCCACACAAAACAAACTCAAACCTATTATCAGATCCAATCCACAACTCACACCGAAAACACATCAATTCATTTCTCCACAAACTCCAACCATACACACATCAAATTTCATCAGTATTAATTAAGAATACGTCAAATACGACGAACACAAATCAACACAATCCACCACTCAAACACAACAAGTTTCACTTACTCAAAATCATACATATATGAGTTTAAATTCATTTTCCACGAAACATTCATCAATATAACCAAAACCTAACTCTAAGATTTTACCCGTAAAGCCTTAGATTCATTTTCCCCCAAATCAATACTCAAACCCTAACAAAATTCTTTTCCACACAACCACA
>NC_021166.2:37734266-37742129 GCF_000331145.2 Cicer arietinum | reverse complement strand
GCTCGCAACGTCGCTTCCAAAGTTGGTTCCCTAGCACTGTAGCGTGGTAGTGAGCAACTTTCCCTTCAATCTCTTCGTGAAACGAAGCTTAGATCTAGATGAAACGGGGAGGTTTGTGTTTGACGGTTTTAAAATCCATTACTCCGTTTTTGAATCCGGAATAAAGGAAGGAGTTGAGAACTTGATCTTTCTCACCCACTAGCCTTGGGTTTCTATTCTTGAACAAAAGGAAGCAAAGAAAAACGAAAATGGAGGAGAAGGGAGGGAGGTTCACGCAAGGCAGGGAGAGGAAGGAGATGGAAATGTTTTCTTTCTTTCCCTTGCTTTTCTCTTCTTTCTTTTTCCTTCTTTCCTTTCTACTTCCTTTTCTTTTCTCTCCAAACAAATATATATATACATATACATATACATATATATATATATATATATATATATATATATATATATATATATATATATATATATATATTACTTACTTTAAAATTATGGGTCTTACATTACTACCCCCCTAAAATTAGTTTCGTCCTCGAAACTATGCGTCGATAAATAACTCTGGGTGTTGTTCTCTCATCTTGCTCTCCAGTTCCCAAGTTGCATCTCCAGTAATTGGGTTCCAAATCACCTTGACCAATGAAACATCCTTGGTCCTCAATCGCTTAATCTTCCTGTCATCAATTCTCACAGGTGGTACTTCGAATGACAAGTTATCCTTCAGTAGGATTGTGTCTGGTTCGATCACATGAGATGGATCTGCAAGATATCTCCTCAACTGTGACACATGAAACATGTCATGAATATTGGACAGTATCGGAGGCAATGCAATCCGATAAGCAACAGGCCCAATTCGTGCAGAAATCTGATATGGTCTAATGAATTTCGGAGTCAACTTCTTCGATTTCAAGGCTCTACCTACTCCAGTAGTATGTGTGACTCTCAGAAATACATGGTGGCCCTGTTCGAATTCCAAAAGTCTGCGACGCTTGTCCGCGTAACTCTTCTGACGATCCTGTGAAGTCTTCATTTTCTCCTTGATCTTCCTTACCTTAGCTGTAGTCTGTTGCACCATCTCCGGTCCGACAATCATATTTTCACTGTCCTTATACCAACACAAGGGCGTTTGACACTTGCACCCATATAAAGCCTCGTATGGTGCCATTCCGATGCTTGCGTGGAAACTATTGTTGTAGGTGAACTCAATCAACGGAAGTACATCATCCCAACTTCCCCTATCATCTAATACACATGCTCTCAACAGATCTTCCAGGGACTGATTCGTCCTTTCAATCTGTCTGTCCGTTTGTGGATGGTAAGCTGAACTCAATCGTAGTTTCGTTCCCAACACTTCGTCCGTTTATGGGTCTTACAGTATCACTGTTTTATAATGACAGTTGATTCCTACTTGTGAATTTTATTTTATATTCTTTAGTTTTTAAAACCACGAATGATCATAAGCAACCTATTATGAATAGAAGTTGTAGGCATAAATGATTGTGAAAACAAATATTTAATTTTATGATTTCAAACATTGAAACCATTTTGTTTAAATCTAAGTTTTCAAAAAGAACTTTAAAATGTTTTTTTTTTTTGTGTTTTGTGGTTCAATCACTCTTATGTGGTATTTTAAGTAATTATTTATATTTTTCTTGATTGAGAAACTTGAGACACTTAAAAAGAACAAAAATGGAAGAAAAAAAAATTGTGTCTACAACTTTTCCAAGCTAATTACTATTTTCTTGCCTCTTAAAAATTTAGTATTCTTCAAGGCCTCTTCAGACCTACCAGAATTAGAGTGTCTGGATGAACTCAATAATCCTGACTTCACCTGTCTCTTGAGTTGAGTTTGTATAGTAGCTCTTTAGGTTCAAGTATTATTTATTGTACCTCTTAAGGCGTTTCCATTAGAGACTTTTAGTCTTTTAAACATTTCTTGCAATTTCCTGTTGAAGTACCAAGTGTTTATATGTTTCTTTAACATAAATAGGGAACCCTACTGGGCTGATTTACCGGGATACAAGTTTGTGTCTGAATTGATACAAAGTTTATTTTAGGATTCTAACTCTCATTGAGAGAATATTACTATATAAATATGTTGTTGGGACAAAGACTTAGCCGAAGAAATGACTGACTATTCTCAATTTTTTTGTTTCCTTTTGCTTTAAGCGATTACAATTAGGAAGAAACTCTGTCCCTCAGCTATGGGTTCCTTAAATACACCAAAGAGTGTTAGGTATGGTGTGGAATTTCTAACTACTGGACTAAGAAATGCATAAAGGAAAGTAAAAAATGATAAGATAACGTAAAAAGCTTATTTGATTGGTTGTGTGTGTCAAAAAAATTACAAATTGAAGTATTTATTAGCAAAGCTAATCCTACTGGCAATAAAACGTGGCCTCTAGACATGTATCCGTGTTTGACTAGTTATGCGGGTAATGTGTGATAACTTACAATTGAAGAATTTTGTTCTGCCTTATGATTGGGTCACTTTTCTGTTTCTTTGGCCTATCACATTGGCATTATTTGTGCAGGTTATCTTCATATTATTGTGCCATTGTATTGGTCATTTGTGGCACTAAAATTGAGGAAGGAGAGCGTAAATGTCGATTCATCATGTTGCAGTGGGCTTTGACTCATCATTGGATCTTGAAGACCCTTATGGACTCTAGTAAACCTAAGAAAGAGTCAACTAACTCATGTTAAAATGGTTCATGTGCACTTGACCTTCATTTGACTGTTTGTTTTTTTCCGGCTAACCTGTTATTTACTTTTAGGTGTAAATAAGAGCTTATATCAATTCAAGTATCACAATTCACATATAACTACTTGTGACTATACTTGATTGATTTACAAATATTTTTTTTTATAACTCCCCATAGAGAGGTATTTTCATTTTTCATGATTCTTGTTCAAGACTTTTTCAGAATGTATTCTCTTTGAGTTTTGTACATCTATTTTTCGTTTGTTTTCGCTCTTCTCATGGATTTTCAACCGAACTACACTACTAGAAAAATCTAATTTACAGACGGGTTTTAGAGAGGAAATTTTGTCCATCGCGAATGAAGACGAAATTGGAGATGGAAAAAGATTTGTTGAGACGAAGGTAAAAAAATTTATGTTTGTGAAGTAATTTAGAGACGAAATAACCAGTCACAAAGTTAGTCTGTCTCCAAATCTGTCTCAAGATTCGTTTCTAATAAGTCAAACTTATATTCTAAAAATCAAATTTTTATAGACACAAGGTAGAGACGGAACAATGGCGTTTCAAATATTGCCCGTCTCCAAATCTGTGTCTAATTGGAAATATGTAAATTTAGAGACTGAATGTACCTGTCTCAAACGTTTTCCATCTCCAAATAAGCCAATAAAAAAAAAAACTCTCATTTATCTATTTTTAGCTCTATAGTCCAATGTATTTCACTAAAAAAAATCCCTCCAACGGTAAATAAGTTTCCCTCCTTTTACAATTTTTTTCAACCCTCTACATTCAGTAGTTATTATTATTATTATTATTATTATTATTATTATTATTATTATTATTATTATTATTATTATTATTATTATTATTATTATTATTTAGATAAATAAAAAATCAAATCCAATTAATTAGTTAAGACCCTTCAATATTCACGATGCTGAAATTTCTTCTATCCAAAAATAACTTTTTCTTCGTAGACCCTAAACCTCCCATGTTGCTTCCAATCGATTGTAAGCATCCAATTCCTTGTGTGCTGCTTCCTTCTCAACCTTCGATTTTGCAAAGTTCCATTCTTTCTCATTGTCTTATTACGAAATTGTTTTGCATTGTAAGCTCTTTTATGTGCATCGTAAAACTGTTACGCTACCTTAGTTATGTTTCTCTCATACTACATTAATTTTCTTTCATCATTTTTTCTTTATTTATCCTTCTAAAGCTTCAATATGTTACATGTTCAAGCTCTATTTTTCCATCTTCCTCTTTCACCCTCTTTGTTGAGTCCCTAAAGTATATTTCTCTATCTTGGCATTTGATTCCTTTATGAAAATTTTAAGATTCAATAATTTCTTAGATAGTTTTATTTACTTTACTAGCTTTTTCATTCCACACATTTTTTTAAGGTAGTTTATTTTTTAGAAGATTTAGGGTGTATTATTTGTTTTGCTACTTTAAAATTGGAAGTTTGTTATGGTTTTTTTATTTTATTTTTAAGTTTTGGTTCCTATTTTTACCCTGATGCAACAAAAACATGAATTAATAAAATTTGCATCTCTTAAATTTAGCTGCAATGTCACTCTCAATCCTGATTTGCTGAAGACTTATAACAATTTATTGTTAAGGAAGGAAGAAAAATTTGTTACTTTTCTAATTGATACCCTTTTATTTAGCTGCAATGTTACTCCCATGAGGATAACCATAGTTTATTTTCATTTTCCATAGACGTTTGCTTGGAGATGATCATTGTTAGCATCATCTTAGAATGTTGTCACTTTGGCTACTTTTGTCGTCATCATTTTCTTCTATTTTCATTAACTTCCTTCTAATCCCAATCATGTCTTGCTCTAATCATAAAGACAACAAAGGAAGCCAAAGTGAAGGCGAGATGACCTTTCCGATCCGGCTTCACTTTTTTCCTCATCACTACCCGTCATAGTTGAGAAACCTACTCATATCAACCTCCTAATTGCCATCCAAAATTTTGTTCCCTTCTCCCTTCAACTTCGATAGTTAGAAATGGGGGTTTACATTTAGGCTTCTTCTTGTGCCCTGCTACCTTTACGAACTTCGTATCATAAATCATTGGTTCACCTTTGAGGCTAGGTTAAGGGATTTCATTACTTTACATCATGCAATGGTTGGTTTCAAGCTGGGCTAACTTAGATGAAAATAGCCAAAAGCCAAGAATAAGGAGGGGAATCTAAAACCAAAGGGACTGCGGCATAATAACCGCTCTAAAACCGAAGGGACTGCGGCATAATAACCGCTCTAAAACTGAAGGGACTGCGACATAATAACCGCTCTAAAACCGAAGGGACTGCGGCATAATAACCGCTCTAAAACTGAAGGGACTGCGACATAATAACCGCTCTAAAACCGAAGGGACTACAACATAATAACCGCTCTAAAACCGAAGGGACATAAAGAAAGGGGAGAAGTGGCTCGAAAATTAGGCGAGCAGAATAAAAGAGGGAGAAAAGAGAAAGTTGGGAAAAACATCCAACTTTTGTGTTTTTTTCACAATAGCTTGAAACTCATTATACAATGATGGAAGCAAAGTCACATATGTTTTCTAAACAATGTGGGACTTTAGTATCTATAGAATTGAAGCTACACAAAATATGATAGTTTTCCAAAGTGAGATTTCAAAAAAATTCTTTCCAATGTGGGACTTGAATTTTAAGAAACAAGTTTCTTTCCACTTAGATTTACAAAAAAAATATTTCTTTCCAATGTGGGACTTCAACACATTTTTAAATTCACACTATAACATACTTATGTTCCAACAATCCCCCACTAGAATTTAAAAAAAATGTTTGTGAAATAGCATCAAATGCTTCTATAAGATCGTGCATAACCAAAGGTGTCTCTCGACTTGAACCTTTGCATAATAAGTAAGATTCAAATTCAACAAGAGTGACTTGTAGTCTTGAACTCTATCTCTGACATCAAACCCACACACAACCTTTTCATAGGGTTTATTCTAAAAAGCCCGTGCATTAATGGCCCTGCACGTGTATCCCAATATCGTGAACGCTCTAGGAATTCTGCCTCGAAATTCCATAGGAAGCGGCCCCACTTCCACATTCACATAGGTGAGTCTATCAAGAGTACTCCTGTAGCTAGATACTCCCTCCACATAGAGTATAGATCTCATTAAGAGTTTCTATTACCTCATCCTATCATCGTTTCAGGAATCATGCTTCTCTTATTTATAATAGCATGTTCATCTCATATCACTTCACGACTTGTTATTACCCATTGAACCTATTTCTTTGGATCTCCAGTCTTTTAGGGCGGGTTACCATCTTGAGTGACTCTATATGCATTAGTCTCATCCTTTTGGATGTATTTATGAATTTCTCTGTAGCTAGTCCTTTCGTCAAAGGATTTGCTAAATTCTCATCAGTGCATACATGATCCACTATAACAACTCATTTAGAAAATAACTTTCTAACAGCGTTGTGCTTACGACGAATTTGTCGTCTCTTATCGTTGTAATAACGATTCTCAATCTTCGCAATAGCCGCGGTACTATCGCAGTGGATCAACTAGCAAGCATCTCAACCAGCTCGCTTCTTCACTAGTAGTAGCTAGTGCTATCATTTTAGACTCCATAGTGGACTGAGCCAATATCATCTGTTCTTCGATTTCCAAGATACAACACCACTCACTATATTAAAATATAGTCATCCATTGCTTTGGAGTCATCTGATAAGACGTTCCAATCAGCAACATTGTATCCTTCAAGGACTATAGGAAATCTTTGATAATGTAATCCGAGACTCATGGTCCTTTTCAGGTATCTCACGACTCTTTCCATAGCGTGCCAATGCTCCATACTAGGTCTACTGGTAAACCTGCACAACAATCCCACGACGTATGCAATGTCGGGTCTAGTACAATCAGTGGCTTATCTGAGGCTGCCAATGATGCTCGCATATTGAGTTGTATAACACCTTCACCAGTATTCTTGAAAAGTTTCACACTTGGATCATATGGTGTGCAAGCAGGTTTACAGTCAAAGTATTTATATTTCTTTAGGATTGTTTCAACATAGTGAGACTGATCCAAATAAATTCCATTTTCTAACCTAGTAATCTTGATTTCGAAGATTACATTCGCTTCTCCAAGATCTTTCATATCAAAGTTGTTACACAACAATGATTTCACAATATTTACAACATGAATGTTTGAATCAAATATGAGTATCTCGTCTACATAGAGACATATGATAGTGCAAATGCCATTTTCAAATTTGTAGTAAATACATTTGTCACTTTCATTCACTTTAAACTCATTCCAATATAATAAAGTTATCAAACTTTTCATGCCATTTCTTTGGAGCTTATTTAAGACCATACATGGATTTATCTAACATACATACCCTGTATTCTTGTCCTTGAATTACAAAACCTTTAGGTTGCTCCATAATAGATTTCTTCTTCCGAATCACCTTTTAAAAAAGTTGTTTTAACATCCATTTGGTGTAACACCAGGTTAATTGTCTAAAACCGTTGGCTACAAGGTGTGCCTTGTATTTATCAACAGATCCATCGGGTTTTAGTTTCTTTTCCAAAATCCATTTACAACCTATTGGTTTGCAACCGGGAGGCAAGTCTACTAAATGTCAGGTTCGGTTAGACTCTAGAGAATCCATTTCATCGTTTATAGCTTCTGGCCATAGATCTGCATCCAATGATGACATAGCTTCTTTAAGATTTGCAGGATCCTCTTCTAAATTATAAGCCATATATTCTGGTCCATAATCTATAGCAACTTTTACTCTCTTACTCCTTCGAATTTCTATTTCATCTTGTTTGTTGCTTTCAATGCTTCTTGTCACATGAACTTGACTAAGTTCGCTGCCCCCACTATTTCACAGGAACTTGACTAGGTTCGCTGCCCCCACTATTTCTCAATTTAAAAGGGGATTTATTTTCATAGAAGTCAACTTCATTTGACTTTATGATCACTTTTGCATTTAGGTCATAAAACCTATATGCTTTGTTCTTTACCGCATACCCAATGAATTCTCACTCATAGGCTCTACTGGCGAATTTAACTCGCTCGGGATCGGGATTCTGACATAAGTCAGACCACCCCATGTTTGAAAATAAGACAAGTTTAATTGTCTTTTCTTCACTATCTCATAAGGAGATGTTTTGTTTTTA
>NC_021166.2:37733332-37733901 GCF_000331145.2 Cicer arietinum | reverse complement strand
TGACTATAAAAATCACATTTTTCAAAATCATTTAACAATAACTTTGGAATTAAACCTAAGTTACTTAATTTTGAAATCAAATGTGTTCACATCATATAGTATGGCATGTCAAAAACTAAAATCACACAACATATATGCAAAAAGAGATATTTTATTAATTTCAACATCAAAACATAAAGAGACATTAAATTTCAATATTTAATTTAAATATGCCATGAATGACGTACCTTAATAGATGATCTCATGAATT
This sequence comes from Cicer arietinum, assembly GCF_000331145.2. Classification (NCBI taxonomy): domain Eukaryota; kingdom Viridiplantae; phylum Streptophyta; class Magnoliopsida; order Fabales; family Fabaceae; genus Cicer; species Cicer arietinum. The sequence goes on along the minus strand of NC_021166.2, from coordinate 37,733,651 downwards.
ATCTTCTGAATTTTACGGGAGTGTGCCTTCACGGATCTGTCAGCCTCCACGTATCTGTTATCAGACATCTGATACTCTAGGTAGCAGTCACAACTTACTTATTCAGAGTATCTCAAGCATATCTCGCAATATTGCTAAAACTGTAATAGTTATACAGATCATCAGCAAGTCGATTAAGAATATAATTCTTATCATTAATCTCCCATGGGTTAATTCTCCAACTGTTTTATCCTTTTCTATTTGCTTCAAACTGAAACAGTTTATCGAAATGAGAGGCAACATAACCAAATCCAGTAATCTCTTCGGTTGACATGGCAGA
>NC_021166.2:37730696-37733238 GCF_000331145.2 Cicer arietinum | reverse complement strand
AACTGTAATAGTTATACAGATCATCAGCAAGTCGATTAAGAATATAATTCTTATCATTATTCTCCCATGGGTTAATTCTCCAACTGTTTTATCCTTTTCTATTTGCTTCAAACTGAAACAGTTTATCAAAATGAGAGGCAACATAACCAAATCCAGTAATCTCTTCGGTTGACATGAAAGAACGAAACATCTTAAAATTGTTGGATTTTGAGTTTCAAAAACTATTTAAAAATCACAATTTATGCCACCAAAGATATTACTGGGTTGAGTCGCGGACTAGGTCGCTCTCTTTAAGACATTTCGCAGCACTGCCCAAATTGTGCAAGGCAGACTATCAACCACAAAGTCCCCAGGATAAAACAGCCCAGATTCACTATACCGGAGTTCCAATGCACCGTAGAAAACCGTTCTAGAATTACACCCTCAATATGGCAGTTAAAGCCACTCTCAATATGACAATTAAATTCACTCTCTGTAACACCCCGTTTTTCAGAGCGAGGGTATATTTTTTTTTTTCAAAAGAATTTAAAATAAAGCAGAGAAATAAATAAAGAATGCCTTTGGATAAATAATTGAGTCATTATAATTTACAAGCAGCGGAAAAGTTACTCCAATTATAAATCCAAACCATTTACCCAACAACAAATGGTACATGTAACCCATCGAAAATAACATGTCAAGCTGACAATATTAGTATAGGTACAGTCTTCCATTTTAAAATAAATGCAATACAAAAGAAAGACATCTGATCCCTCTATGTCAACCTAATCTGATCATTTTACAACACAACTAAACACCCAGAGTGATCTCCACGCGCCCCGTGAGATTCTCCTAACGTAGCTGCAGTCAAGCGTTCCCATCTCCATTCCCGTCCGTAGGGTACGAATCGGTAGGATCGTCCTGACTCTCATCTGAGGGCAAAGCCCAGATTTCCACAATAATTGTAAAGGTCACCAACCGAAAATAACAGTTAACACATAACATTTAAGTTTTAAATGCTAAAAATAACTTTTCAGCTAAGCATGCACCTTATCAGGATTTTCAATATGCGATAAGTTCATACAATGCTTTGCCAATTAAAAATGAAAGTAAAATGAAGTTCTCAATCCCCTAATTTTAACATAACAACCAAGACATGGATAGATTCATGAGCAATCAATCATACAACTAAAACTGAGGATTTTCACCGAGCCAATCGATTAGGCAATCGATTGGGGTGAAGGATTTTGATGAAGACAGAATCCTGGGCTTAATTCAATCGATTTCATCGATTGAGTGAGTACTGAGCCCTAGATTTTAAGCCAATCAATTACCAAATCGATTTGGTCGAATATGGATGAGTCCCTAACTTAAGGCCCAGTCGATTGGGCAATCGATTTCTTAAAGGATTTTTGAAAACTAATTACGAAATCGATTGGCTAATCGATTTTGTCAATTTGGCCAAGCCCCCCTGTTAACCTATCAAATCGATTGGGAAATCGATTTCCCTGTATATTCTTTCAAAAATTCATAAACTAACTCAATCACATTCATGCATAATCCCAATTCTTAACACTTTAACACTGATAACACAATTACTACGACATCATGGATTTCAAAATGGTATTGCAATCAAACATGTTATCACCAAATTCCAAAACATAACACTTAGCATTTATAACACATTACTACACAAACAAAATGAACCAACAGTTCACAAATTAACAGGGTGTAGTCTCTCACGGACAAACACCTGTGCAGTCTCTCACGGACAAACACGATTCCCTCAGGAACGTAAGTCGTAAACGTACTACCTATCACGGGTCCGTACCGTTTACCGAGGTGCCACCTATCCCGGGTCTGCACAACTTACCAAACGTAAATCGTAAACGTACTGCCTATCACGGGCCCGTACCGTTTACCAAGGTGCCACCTATCACGGGTCTGCACGATTTACCAAAACACACATAAGTAAACGAGACATTAAGAGATTCCCCATTCTTAATTCTCATCTAACTTAAACCAGGGCGTAGTCTCTCACGGACAAACCCCTGCGCAGTCTCTCACGGACAAACGCAATTCCCGCAGGAACGTAAATTGTAAACGTACTACCTATCCCGGGTCCGTACTGTTTACCGAGGTGCCACCTATCCCGGGTCAGCACAACTTACCAAAACATACACGAGTAAACGAGACATTAAGAGATTCCCCATTCTTAATTCTCATCTAACTTAAACCAGGGCGTAGTCTCTCACGGACAAACCCCTGCGCAGTCTCTCACGGACAAACGCAATTCCCGCAGGAACGTAAGTCGTAAACGTACTACCTATCACGGGTCCGTACCGTTTACCGAGGTGCCACCTATCCCGGGTCTGCACAACTTACCAAACGTAAATCGTAAACGTACTGCCTATCACGGGCCCGTACCGTTTACCAAGGTGCCACCTATCACGGGTCTGCACGATTTACCAAAACACACATAAGTAAACGAGAAATTAAGAGATTCCCCATTCTTAATTCTCATCTAACTTAAACCAGGGCGTAGTCTCTCACAGACAAACCC
>NC_021166.2:37719711-37729483 GCF_000331145.2 Cicer arietinum | reverse complement strand
TATAACTTAACAAATATCTCAAAATATCTAGATATTTGTTAAATCACCTTTTTACCCGTAACGCATTAAATTCTCCGAAAAGGATTTACCGCACTTAATTTAAATTTATTTATCGACGAGTAATTCTAAACGGGGTCAAAATAACTTTTTGATCCTATACACACCATAATATTATTAATTTTGGCTAAAAAGCCTCCGGGCCAAAATCCAAAACACAATAAATACATAAAGTGTACTTTAAAATTATGGGTCTTACACTCTCAATATGGTACTATGACCATTCATAACTACGACATAATAACCGCTCAAAAAGACAAAAAACGAATGGACTACGGCATAATAACCGCTCTAAAAATAAAGTGATTACGGCATAGCAACCGCTCTAAAAATAAAGTGATTACGGCATAGCAACCGCTCTAAAAACAAAAGGACTACGACATAACAACCGCTCAAAAAACTGAAATGACTACGTCATAACAACCACTCTAAAAAACCGAAGGGACTGCGGCATAATAACCGCTCTAAAACCGAAGGGACTGCGACATAATAACCGCTCTAAAACTGAAGGGACTGCGGCATGATAACCGCTCTAAAACCGAAGGGACTGCAACATAATAACCGCTCTAAAACCGACGGGACAGAAAGAAGGGGGAGAAGTGGTTCGAAAATTAGGGGAGCAGAATAAAAGAGGGAAAAAAGAGAAAGTTGGGAAAAACATCCAACTTGGTGTGTTTTTCCCAATAGCTTGAAACTCATTATACAATGATGGAAGCAAAGTCACATATGTTTTCTAAACAATGTGGGACTTTAGTATCTATAGAATTGAAGCTACACAAAATATGATAGTTTTCCAAAGTGAGATTTCAAAAAATATTCTTACCAATGTGGGACTTGAATTTTAAAAAACAAGTTTCTTTCCAATTAAATTTACAAAGAATGTTCCAACAATCCCCCACTAGAATTTAAAAAAAATGTTTGTGAAATAGCATCAAATGCTTCTATAAGATCGTGCATAACCAAAGGTGTCTCTCGACTTGAACCTTTGCATAATAAGTAAGATTCAAATTCAACAAGAGTGACTTGTAGTCTTGAACTCTATCTCTGACATCAAACCCACACACAACCTTTTCATAGGGTTTATTCTAAAAAGCCCGTGCATTAATGGCCCTGCACGTGTATCCCAATATCGTGAACGCTCTAGGAATTCTGCCTCGAAATTCCATAGGAAGCGGCCCCACTTCCACATTCACATAGGTGAGTCTATCAAGAGTACTCCTGTAGCTAGATACTCCCTCCACATAGAGTATAGATCTCATTAAGTGTTTCTATTATCTTATCCTATCATCGCTTTAAGAATCATGCTTCTCTTATTTATAATAGCATGTTCATCTCATATCACTTCACGACTTGTTATTACCCATTGAACCTAATTCTTGGGATCTCCAGTCTTTTAGGGCGGGTTACCATCATGAGTGACTCTATATGCATTAGTCTCATCCTTTTGGATGTATTTATGACTTTCTCTGTAGCTAGTCCTTTCGTCAAATGATTTGCTAAAAACTCATCAGTGCATACATGATCCACTATAACAACTCATTTAGAAAATAACTTTCTAACATCGTTGTGCTTACGACGAATTTGTCGTTTCTTATCGTTATAATAACGATTCTCAATCTTCGCAATAGCCGCGGTACTATCGCAGTGGATCAACACATCTGTCATAGGTTTTTCCCATATAGGGATCTCAACTAGCAAGCATCTCAACCAACTCGCTTCTTCACTAGTAGTAGCTAGTGCTATCATTTTAGACTCCATAGTGGACTGAGCCAATATCGTCTGTTCTTCGATTTCCAAGATACAACACCACTCACTATATTAAAATATAGTCATCGATTGCTTTGGAGTCATCTGATAAGACGTTCCAATCAGCAACATTGTATCCTTCAAGGACTATAGCAACATTGTAGCCCAGATTCACTGTATCGGAGTTCCACTGCACCGTAGAAAACCGTTATAGAATTACACCCTCAATATGGCAGTTAAAGCCACTCTCAATATGACAATTAAAGTCACTCTCAATATGGTACTATGACCATTCATAACTACGGCATAATAACCGCTCAAAAAGACAAAAAACGAATGGACTACAACATAATAACTGCTCTAAAAACAAAGTGATTACGACATAGCAACCGCTCTAAAAACAAAAGGACTACGACATAACAACCGATAAAAAAACCGAAATGACTACGGCATAAAAACCGCTCTAAAACACCGAAGGGACTGCGGCATAATAACCGCTCTAAAACCGAAGGGACTGCGGCTTAATAACCGCTCTAAAACCGAAGGGACTGCGACATAATAACCGCTCTAAAATCGAAGGGACTGCGACATAATAACCACTCTAAAACCGAAGGGACAGAAAGAAAGGGGAGAAGTGGCTCGAAAATTAAGCGAGCAAAATAAAAGAGGGAGAAAAGAGAAAGTTGGGAAAAACATCCAACTTTGGTGTGTTTTTCACAATAGCTTGAAACTCATTATATAGTGATGGAAGCAAAGTCACATATGTTTTCTAAAAAATGTTGGACTTTAGTATGTATAGAATTGAAACTACACAAAATATGATAGTTTTCCAAAGTGAGATTTCAAAAAAATTCTTTCCAATGTGGGACTTGAATATTAAAAAACAAGTTTCTTTCCACTTAGATTTACAAAAAAAAATATTTTTTTCCAATGTGGGACTTCAACCCATTTTTAAATTCAGACTATAACATACTTATGTTCCAACATTTAACATCTTGGATAGACTAATGGAAAAGAGGATTTTAAAATAGTAAGTGGTCTCATATGGTTCCTTCAATTATGGGTTCAACTTTACTTCCTTGAATTTCTTGTGAAAAACACCAATTCTATTTCAATCCTTAGGACTGGTCGAGTCTTGTAGGAAACTTTGACCCATTCCCCTATGGCTTCAACGTTCACTTCCCCAGTGGCCAGAAAGCTCTTTTATCTTAAAAGGAGTTCAATCGATTGGGATCCCATACGCTTCAAAAGCAGTGCCCTGCTTGGGTTACTAACATCAACATTGTCGACTTGTCTCATTTAGCCGAGTACACCATTAAGAAGAACTGGTCAAGGATCCTGATGGCTAGGGATCATCTTTGCGACATGAAGCTGAATAGTCTCAACAACAAGACCTCTATCGTGTCTTATGATCCTCATTGTGTGCCTTGTCAGTTTAGGCTTCTCCAAAACATTTTGTAAGTTATGAGTCCAAAGTCCCAACTTTGGCGAGGAACCCTTCAAATAGAAAAGAAGTGCTTTGATTGGGTCGCCTCAACTAGATATTAACATTAAAAAAGGAACCCTTTGATAACCAGCCTGGGGAGATGACTCAATTCACCAACTCGTGGCCAAATTTTTAAAGATACCATGTTTTCTACCTTGTTAGTTTCTCTTCTTTGCGATTTATGCCTCTGATAAAGGAAAAGGAGTAAATGTCACTCCTCAACCATCAACTATAAATACTTAAGCTTTTTCTACAACTAGGAGAAGCGATCGAATTCATACGTTGTTAGTTCCCAAGAAAGGTAATTCTTTTATTATTGTATTACTCATCTTTTGCGTGCTCATCATCGTATATCCATCTAAGCTTTCTTCTATGCAGACAAAGAGGCGGTCCAAATTGATCTGGCATGGGATGAAAAATATGAGGTGGATGAAGTACCTTTGGTCTGACGCAAAAGTGATGATAACAAAATCGTTTGTGGGAACAATTTAATGCACTAACATTTTGATTAAGTTCACATGTTCGAGATCAAGTGTTTGTTTAATATATTCTTATCGTTTCCTTTGGTAACTGGACAAAGACAAAGGTAAAAATCGACATCATCTCGCTCTGTTTCTCTAAGTCTAATTCACAAACAATGTTGTGTCCCGATTTCCTCTAGAAACGTAAAACAATGTTGTAGTTCAATTACCTTTGATAAATGCAATTGTGTTCTATATCGTTTGTCTTTGATCAATTCAACAAGTGTTTGTTCGTCTACCTATGATAAGCATGACAATCAAGAATCTACCTCTTCTTCTGATAAGCGTGACAAACTAGAATCTGCCTCTACCTCTGATAAGCGTGACAACCTATACGTCAACCTAATCTGATCATTCTACAAAAAACTATACATCCCAGATGATCTTCACGTGCCCCGCAAGATCCTCCTAACACAACTCCAGTCAGGTGTGTCCAACTACCTTCCCATCTACAGGGTACTAACCAGTAGGATGGTCCTGGTTCTCATCTGAGGGCAAAGCCCAGATTTCCACAGTAGTTGTAAAGGTCCACCAACCGAAATTAACAATTAACACATACCATTTAAGTTTTTAAATGCACAAAATAACCTTTCAACTTAGCATGCACCTTAAAAGGGTTTCCATATGCCAAACATGCATAAACAAGGTTGAAAAATGAAGTTTTCAACAAAACTGCACTATTGTATTCGAATACAGCATCTCTATATTCAAATACAAGGCTATTTCAGTAGTCAGCAGCAAAAACAACACGTCTATATTCGAATACAGCCTTCTGTATTCAACTACACATAAGTCAGCAGCAAAAACAACATGTCTGTATTCGAATACAACCTTCTGTATTCGAATACACATCAGACAGCAACAGACAAACAACAAAATCAGCAAAATTCAGCTTTTAAAAGGGTTTTGAAATCAATCAACACTTACACACAAATCCAAACAATCACACTTAGCAATTATAGCACAATCACCATGACGACTTGAGTTTCGAAAAGGTTTTGCAATCAATCACACTTACACACAATTTCAAAACATTCACACTTAGCAATTATAGCACAATCACCATGACGACTTGAGTTTCGAAAAGGTTTTGCAATCAATCACACTTACACACAATTTCAAAACATTCACACTTAGCAATTATAGCACAATCACTACGACAACTTGAGTTTCGAAATGGTTTTGCAATCAATCACACTTACAAACAATTCCACAACATCCACACTTGGAAATTATAACACAATCACCAGGACAACTTGAGTTCAAACACTCAATCATAATCTTGAATCAAACACGACTCCCGTGCCAAGCACCCTAATGCAATGCGTATATGCCAAAATGTATGGACTCGAAATTCCAAACCAAAACCCTCCTCGAAGGGCCGTAAATCATAATTGTACCGCCTATCACAGGCCGAAGTACTAAATTACCGAGGTGCTACCTATCACGGGTCAGCACGATTTACTAAAAACGTAAATCGTAAATGTACTGCCTATCACAGGCCGAAGTACTATTTACCAAGGTGCCACCTATCACGGGTCAACACGATTTACCAAAAATGTGTAGTCTATCGCAAACCTTACATGACGCGACAATTCCCGCAAGGATAATATGAACCATTAAATCACATGGAATCATCTCGTGGCCCATCCGGTCACCACTATCACCATGGTCCATTCGGTCCCCATGTATTATGAAATGCATGAGCATACTCTGACTCTATCCACGACAATCATTAAGTAAATGCAAATATTAAAAGATTCCCCATTTTTAATACTCATTTAACTCTAACGATTTTCACGACAATCATTAAGTAAATGCAAATATTAAAAGATTCCCCATTTTTAATATTCATTTAACTCTAATGATTTTCAAATTCCACACAGACCATACTCAGACATATTCTCAAATTCAATCCACAATTCACACCAAATCACATCAATTCATTTTTCCACAAAATCCACACAAACACATCTCAAAATTTATAATCTTAATTATGAGCACGTCAAACACGAAAAAACACAAAACATCACAACCCACCACTCAAAGACATCAAATTTCATTTCCTCAAAACACACATAGATGAATCAAATTCCTTTTCCACGAAAACACTCATCAATTTCACCAAAAACCCAACTCCAAACTTTCACCCATAAAAGCATTAAATTCATTTCCCCCAAATCTACACTTCAAACCCAACAAATTTATTTTCCACACAACCACAAATAAGTCCCTAAATGCAAACTAAAAAGTTTGGAAGGATCCCTTACCTTTACGATAGCTCTAACACGTGATTACGGTACCGTAATTAATTTCGGTAAAATCTCCGCTAGCGACGTCGCTTCCAAAGTTAGTTCACCAGCACCGTAGCGTGGAGGTGAGCAACTTTCCCTTCTATCACTTCTCGAAACGAGGCTCAAACGTCGAAGAAAAGTGGAGTTTTGTGATTGACAGTTTTGAAAACCCTTAATACTGTTTTTCTCCGTTTTCGAATCAAAGAAGAAGAAGGAAGCTGGAAATTTGTTCTTTCTCACCCACTAAGCCTTGGGTTTCTTTTCTTGAAGCAAAAGAAGGAAAAAGAAAGTGGAAGGAAGGAGGAAGAAGAAGGGTTCTCACAAGGCTGGGAGGAAGACGTTTTCTTCCGTCTGTTTCCTTGTTTTCTTTTCCATCTCCTTTTCAACATATATAAATATATTACTTATACTAATAATATATATATATGTGTGTGTGTGTGTGTGTGTGTGTGTTTTACTTATAATATCTATACATATATATATATATATATATTATAATTAAAACTAAATCCACAATTATCTAACAACTCTTACACACACCACCTCACTCACATCTCAAACTATTTTGATAAAAATATCTACTCTTGTCGCAACTCAATTGACAAATAAAATTTTCTGCAACTAGAGATATTTTTAACAAAATCGTTCGGTATTAAATTCTTCGTAACGTAAATAAATTATTCTTCGACAAATAATTTTAATCCAATTTCAAAAAATATATTTTTGGCATTTAACTCACTCAATACCAAAAACTGGGCTAACAGCCTAAGAAACTCCACACAAAATACCCTAAAATTGTATAATTTAGGATCTAAAATTAAGGGTCTTACATTACTTCCCTCCAAAAAGAAGTTTCGTCCTTGAAACTTAAATTAAGAGTAATAACCGCACCAGGTTTGCACTCAACTCAACATACATGATAGAACTTGCTTCATCATGCCTTCGTGAAGAAAGTGTCGTCTATCCCTTTTCATAGATACTTAATAACTGTACACGCTACCATAGCCGGTAAGACTCGCCCGTTCCATTCAACATGATTTTGTCTACTATCAACAAGAGATTAAGGATGATCAGTCCCTCAATTTGTCAATAAATAGGCAACAACCATGATGGTGGCTAAGATCATCTTAACCGAGTTGTAATAGCGCTCCTTGTGACTTACACTTGAGGTTATCCTAATGCACAAGCGATCAGACAAACTTCTCAAGGTCCACTGAGTTTCCCATATTTTCCTATAACTTTGCTCTTATCAACAAATTACAATCGTCCAAAATTATGTCACCTAGCCTCATATACGTCCACTTGGTACGAATCATCCATTTGGTACCAAACCGAAACACTAAGTACGACACCAACATACTGAACACATAACAATCACTACAGCCGAAAACTCCTAAATTTCTCCATTGTCCACAAATCCTCGATTTTTCTTTAGTCGTACAACTACGTCAAACCGTAGTGTTATTATCACCATGTTATTCCAATTATAACTTTAACAATTCTATCCCCACATCTGCTTGGTGATCCAAGCTTCCTCAAATATTTTTGAAATCATGCCAAAAACTATACTACTTAGGACACACAAACTTCCTTCTAGATTAGTACTTCAATTCAAGAGTCACGTCTCCAACAAAATCCAACTTGAATCTCATGCATTTATTAAGACCTACATTTGTCTCATGCCCAACACCTCAAATTCACGCTTCACTAGACAATTTCTTACATACTTCACAATTCTGCACAAACTCGAAAATAGTTTTACTACTTCTACTTCCATCATTCATTCTGATACATCTCAACTTCTCCGTATCCTTTACTCGCAGCTTGATGATTATCTTTTCATTAAAACATGTAAAATACATTGTATTCATTCCATCACTTCTCCATTTATACAAACCTTAAATTTCTACCTCGAACCTTGATACATCTTCATTATTTCGAAATCATTACTTAGCTTACACTCGTATGTCTTTTCCCAAAAATTGTTCTCTTCTTTGACAACCACAATTGGTACACACCACTGTGCGCCAAGTCTTACCAGTACCCACTAAACTTTTCCATTTCATGCTCAATTCTCCTACCAAACAAACATTTAACTCCTTTGACTAACGAACACAACATCAACCTCCATGACATGCACTCAAGTAGTGCCTTTATATCATTGGCATACTTTTATAATAATATTGTCTGAATTATAGGTGGGATAATTCCTTTCATGAATCTTTAGTTGTCATAAGCTACATCTCTATGTGTTGCTCCAACAAGTTTTCTTGGCACATTTTCCAAAATTTGGTTCACTCGTTGGGTTCTCATTCATTCTCAACCTTTGTAAGACCCTAAATTCTTAAATCCTAAATTATACAATTTTAGGGTATTTGGTGTTGAAGTTCTTAGGCTTTTAGCCTAGTTTTTGGTAATTAGTGGGTTAAATGCCAAAAATATGTTTTTGAAAATTGGATTAAAATTATTTGTCGAAGAATAATTTATTTACGTTACGAAGAATTGGACACCAGAGAGTTTTGTTAAAAATATCACTTGTCGCTGAAAATTTTATCTGTCAATTGAGTTGCGCCGAGAGTAGATTTTTTAGCAAAAAGAGGTTTGAGAGGTGATGGAAAGTGATGTGGAAATTTGTGGGTGAAATGGTAATTTTGATAAATATCTAGATATTTTTATATATTTGTTATATATATATATATATATATATATATATAAAGGAAAAGAGGGAAAAAGGAAATGAAAAGGAAATAAGAAAGAAAAAGGAAACAAAAGGAAAGAAAAGCAAAGGAAGGAAAATGAGAAAGTCATTTCCCTAGTTTGCGTGAAACTTCTTCTTCTCTTTTAGTGCAAAAACAAAACCGTCAACACTGAAATCTCCATTTTTCTTCAACTTCTAATCTTCGTTTCGAGAAGAGATAGAAGGGAAAGTTGCTAACCTTGATGCTACGGTGCTAGTGAACAAACTTTGGAAGCGACGTCGCGAGCGGAGATTTTATCGGAATTACTCGCGATACCATAATCGCTCATTGAAGCTAACGTTAAGGTAAGGAATCCTTCCAAACTTTTAGTTTGCATTTAGGGACTTATTATGTGGTTGTATGGAAAAGAAATTTGTTAGGGTTGAAGTGTTGATTTGGGGAAAATGAATTTAATGCTTTTTTGGGTAAAATTTTAGAGTTGGGTTTTGGTGATATTGATGAGTGTTTCGTGGAAAATGAATTTAACTCATTTATGTTTGGTTTTGAGGAAATAAAATTAGATGTGTTTGGATGGTGGATTGTGATAATTTTGTGGTTGTCGTGTTTGACGTGTTCATAATTAATATTTATAAATTTTGAGATGTGTTTGTGTGGATTTTGTGGAAAAATGAATTGATGTGATTTGGTGTGAATTGTGGATTAAACTTGAGAATATGTCTGAGTATGTTCTGTGTGGAATTTGAAAACCATTAGAGTGAAACGAGTATTAAAAATGGGGAATCTTTTAATATCTTTGTTTACTTAATGTTTGTCTTCAAAATTGTTAGAGTTAAACGAGTATTAAAAATGGGGAATCTTTTAATATCTCTGTTTACCTAAAGTTTGTAGTGAAAATCGTTAGAGTTAAATGAGTATTAAGAATGGGGAATCTCTTAATATCTGCATTTACTTAATGATTGTCATCAAAAT
>NC_021166.2:37693870-37719558 GCF_000331145.2 Cicer arietinum | reverse complement strand
AGTACATGGCGACCGGATGGGCCATGGTGATAGTGGTGACCGGATGAGCCACGAGATGATTCCATGTGATTTGTTGGTTCATCTTATCCTTGCGGGGATTGTCGCCGTCGTGTAAGTCTGCGATAGACTACACATTTTTGGTAAATCATGCTGACCCGTGATAGGTAGCCCCTCGGTAAATAGTACTTTGGCCTGTGATAGGTGGCCCCTCGGTAAATAGTACTTTGGCATGTGATAGGCGGTATATTTACGATTTTTGTTTTTAGCAAATCGTGCTAACCCGTGATAGGTGGCACCTCGGTAATTTAGTACTTCGGCCTGTGATAGGCGGTACAATTATGATTTACGGCCCTTCAAGGAGGGTTTTGGTTTGGAATTCCGAGTCCATGCATTTTGGCATATACGCATTGCATTAGGGTGCTTGGCACGCAACTCGTGTTTGATTCAAGATTATGATTGAGTGTTTGAACTCAAGTCGTCATGGTGATTGTGATATAATTGCCAAGTATGGATGTTGTGGAATTGTGTGTAAGTGTGATTGATTGCAAAACCATTTCGAAACTCAAGTTGTCGTAGTGATTGTGCTATAATTGCTAAGTGTGTATGTTTTGAAATTGTGTGTAAGTGTGATTGATTGCAAAACCATTTCGAAACTCAAGTTGTCGTAGTGATTGTGCTATAATTGCTAAGTGTGTATGTTTTGAAATTGTGTGTAAGTGTGATTGATTGCAAAACCATTTCGAAACTCAAGTTGTCGTAGTGATTGTGCTATAATTGCTAAGTGTGTATGTTTTGAAATTGTGTGTAAGTGTGATTGATTGCAAAACCATTTCGAAACTCAAGTTGTCGTAGTGATTGTGCTATAATTTCTAAGTGTGTATGTTTTGAAATTGTGTGTAAGGGTGATTGATTGCAAAACCTTTTCGAAACTCAAGTCGTGATGGTGATTGTGCTATAATTGCTAAGTGTGATTGGTTGGATTTGTGTGTAAGTGTTGATTGATTTCAAAACCCTTTTAAAAGCTGAATTTTGTTGTTTTTCTGCTGCTGTCAGATGTGTATTCGAATACAGACTGTTGTATTCGAATACAGACATGTTGTTTTGCTACTGACTTACTGTGTAGTCGAATACAGACTGTTGTATTCGAATACAGACATGCTGTTTTTGTTGCTGAATGCTGAAACAGCCTTGTATTCGAATACAAAGATGCTGTTTTCGAATACAACAGTGTTGTTTTGGTAAAAACTTCATTTTTCAACCTTGTATATGCATGTTTGGCATATGGAAACCCTTTTAAGGTGCATGCTAAGTTGAAAGGTTATTTTGTGCTTTTAAAAACTTAAATGTTATGTGTTAATTGTTAATTTCAGTTGGTGACCCTTTACAACTATTGTGGAAATCTGGCCTTTGCCCTTAAATGAGAACCACGACCATCCAACCGGTTAGTACCCTGTGGATGGGAATGTAGTTGGACACACCTGACTGGAGCTATGTTAGGAGGATCTTGCGGGGCGCGTGAAGATCACTCGGGATGTATAGTTTTTGGTAGAATGATCAGATTATGTTGATGTATAGGGACTAGACGTCTTTCTTTTTGGGTTGTGTTTATTTTAATTTGGGAGACTATACCTATACTAATATTGTCAGCTTGACATATTATTTTTGATGGGTTCCATGTACCACTTTTTGATGTGTAAATACTTTGGATTCGTATTTCAAAAACTATTCTGCTGCTTGAAAATTATCCAAAGGTATTTCCTTATTTATTTCTTTGTTATTATGAATTTGTTTTAAAAAAAAAATACACTCTCGCTATTAAAAATCGGGGTGTTACAACCTTCACCGAGATACAAACTGAAAGAATCCTAACAATCGAACGTCCTAAAGAATTATTTCTCAAACGTTCCCCATAAACATTTCCTAAGATATAATTATCTATAACTTCATTCTCATAAATTTGGCAGTAAAATATCTCCAAGACCCACATATCTACCTCGTCCATCTAGTAACTGAAACACTCATTTTAAATCTTAACGCTTGACTCTGCAAGACCAACATCTAAACCATAAATCGTTTGTTACGTTTCTTCTTTTTCACTCTCGATCATTAAATAAAATTCTAAAATCTGATCCTCGAAATCTCCAAATACTCATCACATCGTCTAATTTCGTCCATTTCATCTTAAGATACAATACAAGGTCTTATTCATTATTGACTCTAATCATCTTAGTAATCTCACCAATGAAAACTTTTCTAATAATAGCACATCATTTTTAGTAAATCTTCATACACTTCCATCCTTAACATGAACTATTTATCACTTGCCTAACTCAACTCCTTCGATTATGAAAGTTTTAGGCATTACTTGGTCTTCCATCCAACCTTGTGGATTTTAAATCATCAACTTAAAAATCAACCATCTTAGGGTCCCAAATCAAATCTCGAATAATCCTTCCGACCTATCAAAATATTAACATTCCCCTAGTAATTTCCATCTTTTAATAGACTCTAAAAACTTACATTACTACAATCTTGAAGTATTCTCATACTATGTACTTTCAATTCCACTTAATAGTAACACGCGGTTCAATACATCAAATCTTAACTCCTTATGTTTTTCCGAACATCACTCAAAAGTCACACTTACGTGTCTATAGTTTCATCCAATATCAGTATCCATACTTACCATCTCCTAATCCACCCAGAGATTTGTTACGTATTGAAGAAATATATATCCTCACTCCTATAATTGTGTTGAGATTCATACTTAATAATCTGAGTCACGAATCTAGTTTAGTCGAATGTTCTACCTTACCCTTCAAGGTATCGACTATTCCTCAAAGTGTACTTTATCTAACCAAGGTAGTGTTCACCCCTAATGTGAAGTGCCCCTTAACTTCAATACAAGCCTCTGGACACCTAAGCACCAAAATGCTATTCCAAAAGGAAGCCTCATCTTCTCAAAAATTCCATGATGTTCACATCTCTTTGACATTATCAAACTTCATCCAGTCTCATCCTGAGATCTACTGGGAAAACATCTAATACTTTTCTTAACAAAAGTCCTCCACTTAGAACTTTACTTGAAATTGCCTCTTTGTCTAACTTTAATACATCCATATCCATCATCTTCGAGTTACCATCAACAACATAACCTCTATGTCCTTGGAACCACTTCATAAATCCCATGTCGTCGTGATTCATTTCAACCCTGCCTGACAATCCGTCATCTTGAAGATCTTTTCCACTTATTGAATCCACTGATAAGCTTTTTCTGAGTTCTCATCACCTTTGAACTTTGGAGGATGGTAACAACGAAAATATTCTAATCCTCTCGACTCAATAGCACATATCTCTCTTTCCCTCTTCTCCAGATCTCGTAGAGTCTTTGCAGCTGTCTGTTCAACAATAGAAACATCTATGTTATTTGTAGCTTCAACCATTTGATCATCCACATTGACGTTAACTCTTGCAGTGTCATCCCTTCTTGGATGCATTGTTTCCTCAAAACCATCATCAAGAAGAAATCTCAACACCACTTAAGAGAATTTCGAAAATAACTTTCGACTACATCCACACATAATAACTACCCCTGAGGTGACAACTCAGACAATTTACCCCGACGCATGATCAGATAACGACTCCCAACCTACAGGTTGACCTATAATCTATAACCAAAACTCCACAGCTCCAAAGAAATCCAAACCAAAGCTCTGATACAACAATTGTAACACCCCGATTTTTAACAGCGCGAGTGTATTTTTTTTTTATAATAAATTCATAAAAACAAAGAAATAAAGAAGAAAATACTTTTGGATAAATATTTAAGTCGTAACATAACGACAAAGTCAACAAATATTTACAAGCAGCGGAATAGTTTTTAAAATCAAAATCCAAAGTATTCAAACATCAAAATACACCGGGGCTATGAGGTCTATCAGACATAGCTCATACCCCTGGGGTATTCTCGGCAGACACTTGTACAAAAGCACTGCCCCAAGAATTTTAACTCTCCACATCACATCAAAAAGTGGTACATGGAACCCATCAAAATAAAATGTCAAGCTAACAATATTAGTATAGGTACAGTCTTCCAAATTAAAATAAACACAACCCAAAAAGAAAGACATCTAGTCCCTATACGTCAACCTAATCTGATCATTATACAAAAAACTATACATCCCAGATAATCTTCACACGCCCCGCAAGATCCTCCTAACACAGCTCCAGTCAAGTGTGTCCAACTAACTTCCCATCTACAGGGTACTAACCGGTATGATGGTCCTGGTTCTCATCTGAAGGCAAAGCCCAGATTTCCACAATAGTTGTAAAGGGTCGCCAACCGAAATTAACAATTAACACATAACATTTAAGTTTTTAAATGCGCATGACCCCGTGAGATTGCACTAGTTAAATATGAGCCCAAAAGTAAGTCAAAGTGGTTGGCTCTCAAATCCGAAGGAAATAAGACAAGTTCAAAGGCTCTACAAGCAACTAAATACTTATAGGAAAACGGATGGAAAAATCAGAGTGAAGACTCATATTATAAAGATTTGTCTTTTATCTCAAGAAAAATCCAACGCATGTTGAGCAACAAAAAGAAATCATCTCCCAAAAGAGATTTTAGATGGTCCCAAAATACCAGAAAAGGAAGTGAAAAGCTAGACAAAAGGAAGCTCATCTGCTATGAATGTAAGGAACCATTTCATTTTAGATAAGAAGGTCCTAAACTTGAGAAAAGAAAATCCTAAAGGAAAGATTTCAAGACTAATAAGAAAGGCCTTATGGCTACTTAGGATGACTCTAATGAATCATCTTATGAAGTTGAGGAGCATGCAAACATGACTCTAATGGAAAATACTCATTCTGACATCTAATTCTAACTCGAGCTCTAAAGCTGCTAATGAAGCAATTAAAGTATTCTCTAACCTATCTCGTAGTGAACTCATATATATGTTAAATGAGTTTCTCAACAAGAATCCTATGGTTTTTTCAAAGCTTAATTTTTTTAGAAAAGCTCATGAAATCTTAACAAACAAATGAAGTTCCCTTGAAAGATATTTGAAAACGTGAAAAGGGAAAATCTAACTCTAAAATATAAGATTTCAAAAGCTTTAGAGGATAAAGTTTGCAACTCTGATAATTATGAATTAGCCTTTCAAGAATTTCTTGTTGATGGCACAAACATAAGTAAACAACCTTCCATGAACTATGGCGTCAACAAAAACAATAAACATGGTATCGACTTTGAAGAAAAGACATAAAATCCTAGATTTAATCAACCAGATATTGTTTGTGCGTACTACAATAAGAAAGGTATCAAAAGAATAAGTTGTCATATGTTGAAAACATGGGAAAAGAAGTTACCTTTTAGAACTGACAAACCAGAACCCAACCAAACTTGGGTAACTCAAAATAAAATAATTTATCTTGAAGATATCCTTAGCAACAAAGTTGAAACATCAGTCATGGTACCTGAAAAGTGGATTCTCACGACACATAATGGGAGAAAATTCTATGTTTCAAGACTTGACCCCTCAAGAATGAAGGATTCGTAGGTGATCAAAAGAGTAAGATTATTGAACATGGCATAGTAAGTAATGGCTCTCTTCCCTATATTAAGAATGTTTTATTTTTAAAAGGACTAATGCATTATTTATTGAGCATAAGTCAATTAGTCGACAATGGTTATGATGTAGTCTTTAATCAAAAGCCTTGTAAGGCAATAAGTCAAATAGATGGATCTATTCTATTTACTAGCCAAAGGAAAAACAACATCTACAAAATAAGTTTATCTTAATTAAACAAACAAGAAGTCAGGTGTCATATGTCTGCAAGCAAGGAACTACTGATATGGTACAAAAGATTAATACACACCATCATGAGGTTAATCTCAAAATTGAAAAGGCTTGAATTAGTCAGAGACTTCCCAAATCTAAGTACGAATCAAATTTTCTTTGTGAGGCATATTAGAAAGGGAAACAAATAAAATCTTTTTTTTTTCTTTCTTTCTAAAAACGTTGTTTCTACCTCTAGACCACTTGAACTCTTATATATTGATCTATTTGGTCTTGTAAAGATTACTTCAATTAGTGGTAAAAAGTATGAACTCATTATTGTTGGTGACTATTCGAGATGGACATGGGTGAAGTTCCTAAAACTCAAGGATGTGTCCCATAAAGTTTTCACTACCTTTTGCAAACAAGTGTAGAATGAAAATATGTTTTTGTATAAAAATGATTCGTAGTGATCATATAGCTAAATTTGAAAACAAACTTTTTGAAAACTTCTGTGAAGAGAATGGTATTTTACATAATTATTTTCTCCTAGAATACCCCAATAGATTAGTGTTGTAGAAAGGAAAAACAGATCTCTTCTAGACATGGCATGCACCATGATTCATGAAATGGACGTTGCCAAACATTTTTGGGCAGAAGTAGTGAACATTGCGTGTTATATTCAGAATAAAATCTAAATTAGACCTATTCTCAATAAGACTCCTTATGAATGTTGAAGGGAAT
This sequence comes from Cicer arietinum, assembly GCF_000331145.2. Lineage (NCBI taxonomy): Eukaryota > Viridiplantae > Streptophyta > Magnoliopsida > Fabales > Fabaceae > Cicer > Cicer arietinum. The sequence goes on along the minus strand of NC_021166.2, from coordinate 37,713,037 downwards.
AAAGCCTAAAATTTGATAAACTTGGTTTGTGTTATAAGCAATCCTCAGAGTACAAGTTAATAGGTTTTTGTGACGTTGACTATGCTAGAGATAGGCTAGAAAGGAAGAGCACCAGTGGAAATTGTACATTTTTTGGTTACAATCTAATCTCTTGGTCAAGTAAAAGCTAGGCACTATTACTCTGTCTATAGTAAAAGTAGAGTATATCTCAGCATCTAGTTGCAACATTCAACTGCTGTAGATCAACTAGAAGATTTCAAACTTTATGAGAGTAAGATTCTTATCTTCTGTGATAACATTTCAACCATATGTTTAACCAAAAACTCTATTCCACATTCTAGAGCAAAACATATAGAGATTTAACATCAGTTTATGAGGGATTATGTCTAGAAGGATAATTTAGACATTAAATTTGTCAACACATATCATCAATGGGTGAAGGTGAAAACACGAGAAGGGGAATTGAATTGTGTTTGAAAAAGTTAATAAGTTTTTGCTAATTTGATGAAGGCTTGTTGGTTTTTATGAATTATTTGGATAAGAATCAATCGAATTCAGAGGTAGCAAACAATGAAAGCATAAATAATTTGATACATAGATTTATCCTGGTTCACTAATAACTTGGCTACATCCAGTCCCCTCATTCAAAAGACTTTAATCCACTAATTCAATTACCTTTATTTATAAAGCACCTGACCCTCCTAGCCAGTCTTCCCAAACAGCCTAACAACCCCATACTTTTGAGGAACTAACCAATTTGACCTTACAAGCCAAGTCTTCTCCTAACAACATAACAACCCCAGATTGAAGAAGGAACTAACCACCTTGATCATTCAAGCCAAGTCTTCTCCTAACAACCTGACAACCCTAGATTGAAGAAGAAACTAAACCACTATCAGGTTGGATAAAAAATATTGGAACTTGAGTAATTGATTTTAACAAAGTTGATAATAATAATAACTCTCATACGCTAAGAAAAGAACACTCCGAAATGGAATTTTGAGCTTGAGTTTTTCTACTCTTTTTTCTGCTTTTCAATAAAAATCTTCTTTAGCCTTGAGTATCTTTTTTTAGTTAAAATTTGGGCTTTAATTTAGTCCTTGTTTAATGCTAAATTGTATCTTGTTCAGATTCAGTTTATAAATTCTTCAGATTGATTAAGTTCATATATTGTTTAGATTGAGTATGTAAATTCTTCAAATTGATTATGTTCATATTTTGTTATAGATAAATCTTGACCATATCTTCTTTCAACTTGGTCAAATGTTTTCTTCAATTATAAATGGGAATCAAATCTTATTTTAGATTTTCATCAATTATAAATTTCATTCAAATCTTATTTTAGATTTTCTTCAATAATAAATCTGAATCAAATCTTATTTTAGATTTTCTACAATTATAAGTTTGAATCAAATCTTATTTTATATTTTCTTCAAAAACATAAATCTTCTTTCATACTCTTTGAAGTTAAATATATTGTTCTCATAAAATACTTTTGTTTTCATCAAAACTTTAAGAATAAAATCATCTTGGTTCCAACAAACTTGATACATGTTTAGCGTATGTGTATGTGCCAATTTTTCACAAAATCCCCTGGCTGAGGACAAATTTAGTCTTATAAAGAAACATATAAAGATTTATTTTATCATTGAATGATGTTTAAACTAAAAGTGCAAACACGAGAAGAAGGTTGAATTGTGTTTTGCCAAAGTTGATAACTTTTTGATAATTTTTAAATAAATAAAAAACTAGTTCGCTTTTAGTGACTTAGTTGGAGTAGAAGTAATCGAATTAAGAGGCAGCAAACAATGAAAGCATAAATAATTTGACACGTAGATTTATCCTGGTGCACCACTACCTTTGTTACCTCCAATCCCCTCATTTATAAGACTTTAATCCACTAATTTAAATACCATGAATTACGAAGCACCTGACCCTCCAAGCCAGTCTTCCAAAACAGCCTGACAACCCCAGACTTTTGAGGAACTAACCACGTTGACCCTAGAAGCCAAGTCTTCACCTAACAAGATAACAACCCAAATTGAAGAAGGAACTAAACCACTATCAAGTTCGATACAAAAGATTGAATCTTTAAGTGTTTGCTTCTAACAAAGCTGATAATAACAATAACTCTCACACTCTAAAAAAAGAACATTATGAAAATATTTATCATTCGAGAAAGTGTTTCTCTCTTTGATATCTAAGACTACTCTTTTCTGCTATTCGATAATTTTCTTCTTCAGCCTTGAGTATCTATTTATATTTAAAATTTGGGCTTCAATGTAGTCCTTGTTTAATTCTGAATTGTATTTTATTCAGATTTTGTTTGTAAATTCTTCAAATTGATTATGTTCCTATTTTGTTTAGATTAAGATTGGAAATTATTCAGATTGATGTTGTTCGTATTTTGTTCAGATTGCGTTGTAAATTCTTCAGATTTATTATGTTCATATTTTGTTGTAGATAAATCTTGATAAAATCTTCTTCAAATCTGCTACAAATCTTAACCATATCTTCTTTCATACTCTTTGATGTCAAGTATATCGTTCTCATAAAGTACTTTTGTTATCATAAAAGTTCTAAGTATAAAATCAATTTGGTTTCATCAATCTCCCCCTTTTTTTTATGATGAGAAAACTTGTATTTTTGATTAAAAAAAACTTTTCTTTATATTTCTTTGACTCCTCTAAGTGTAAGTATCATTTTCTCCCCTTTTTGTCATGAGACAAAAAGAACTTGAAAGTGAGACTTTTTTTTGTTGTTTTTTTTTAATAACATGAATATAACATATTACAAGAAAATATAAAAACTAATGTAAAACTAAACTACTTTGAAGTTATCGCAACAACAATGTGAAGGTAAGATTTAGGTTTTTCTTGATGAAGTAAAACCTATCTTCAGGTAGTGGTTTGGTGAATATGTTAGCCCATTAGTGTTTAGTGTCTACAAACTGAATGTTTAGTACCCTTTTTTGAACAAAGTCCCTATTGAAGTGGTGTTTGATCTCTATGTGTTAAGATCTAGAATGCAAGAGAGTTCATGGTTAGACAAATGGCAAAAGTGTTATAACAATAGATGGGAATGTTGATTCTAGAATTTTGTAGTCTTTTATCAAAAGTAGTTGAGAATTGCAGTCAACTGCTGAAATGTTCTTAGCCTCTACTATTAATTGCAATGGTGTTTTATCTTTTACTTGACCAAGATATTAAGTTGTCACCTAAAAATGTGCAGTTGTCACTAGTGCTCTTTCTCTCAAGTTTATCTCCAACATAATCAGAATCAAAGTATCACTAAGTTTGTACTTAGAAGATTTCTTGTAGAACAAGGTAAATGTGATTCCCTGGGTCAGCTTGAAATCTTGCACATACATATACACTAAACATGATGTTAGGTCTGGAAGCGGTAAGCTAAAGTAGGGATCATATCATTCCTCTATAGGTTTTTTTCAACTTTTTCGCCTAAATAATCTTTTTCAAGTGAACAAGTAGGGTGCATTGGTGTAGCCATAGGTTTGCAATCATTCATCTTATACTTCCTAAGAAGCTCTTTTGTATATTTTGTTTGATGAATGTATATACCTTTTTGACTTTTCTGAATTTGTATCCCTAAGAAGAACTTAAGTTCTCCCATCATACTCATTTGAAATTCAAGCTATATCAATTTAGAAAGTTCTTGGCAAAGAATGCCATTAGTAGATCCAAAAATAATGACATCGACATAAAATTTGAATAATAAAAATGTCATCTCCTATTGATTTTCTAAAAAAGTGTATTATCTTTTTGTCGTCTTTCAAATTTATTTTTAAGCAAGAAGTTACTAAGTTTGTCATACCATGCCCTAGGTAGTTGTTTTAGACCATAAAGAGATTTCCTAAGTTCAAAAACATTATTTGGAAATTTAGAACTTTCAAAATCTGGGGGTTCTTTAATATAGACTTCTTATATAACCATTTAGAAAAACACTTTTAACATCGATTTGAAATAATGTAATGTTATTATATGCACCAAAAGAAAGTAGGATACACATAGCTTCTAACTTGGATATTATAGCAAATGGCTCAATGTAATCAATACCTTCTTGTTGACTGTATTTTTGTTCAACAAGTCTTTCCTTGTTTCTAACCACTTCACCTTTTTCAATTACCTTGTTTATGAAAACCCACTTGGTTCCAATAATGTTCTTGTTTGGTCTAGGTAGTAAATCCCAAACGTCATTCCTCTTAAATTTATTTAACTCTTCTTGCATTGCAAGAATCCATTCATCATTTGCCAATGCTTCATCAATATATGTAGACTAAATTGATGAGAATAAGCTAAACAAAGGGGTATCTTTTAGTGATGATCTAGTCCTTAAAGGATCACTTGTACTTCCAATGATTAGAGTTTCAGGATGAGATGAATTGTACTTCCATTCAGATATTTCTTCTGACTTATCTTGACTGTTTCTAACTTGATCATATTCATCCTCTGAAGATTTGTCATCTTATGGTTTGTCTGCATTTGCTTCTTTTTGTTCGGTAAACCTGTAGTATCCTCAACTTGTTTTGACTTTTTAAAATCAAGTTTTTTTGTCATATAACATAATATAAATAAGATAATTAAAGAATAAAATCAATACATCCACAACATCAACTTTGTTTCTGGTGGTTTCTACTTGTTTTTGTAAACCAAACTTGTATGCTACTTCTACTCATTCCTCTAATTTATGCGGATCTCCTTATTCCTCTAATTTTTTGAGAACGTGCAAAACAGTTATCTAGCTTTGATTTTTAAGATCAAGCTTCTTATTATCATAGTAAACATAATATCAGACAATAATTAAATTTAACATATATGTCAACAATTTCACTTTCACTCAAAAACCTTCTTATTTCTTCTTTTAAGGTTTTCAGATTCTAAATTTTCATATTCTCTCATTAGAGGGTCTCAAAAAACTTGATCTTGATCATATCTAAATTTGCATATTATAAATCTCGATCATATATTGTTTTCAACTTGGTCAAATATTTTCTTCTATTATAAATCTGAATCAAATCTTATTTTAGATTTTCTTCAAAAACATTAATCTTCTTTCATACTATTTGAAGTCAAATATATTGTTCTCATAAAATGTTTTTGTTATCATCAAAACTCTAAGTATAAAATCAACTTTGTTTCAACATTTTTTTTCGTAAGGTGTGATATTTTGAAAGGTGTCACACGCATGACTAGTATTTCTTTTAAACCCACTGTTTTGGCTCTTAAATGTTTTTGTACTCACAATCACTCACATCTCTAACAACTCCCACACTTTCATTTTTTGAAAATCGTTTAACTTCCAACTCAGCCTAAAACTCTCCTACTTCAATGGCGTCAAGCTCTTCCTCAATCCCTTCAACTACCAATGTAACCTCGATCAACTTGAGGTTCTTCATGAATTGAATGCCAGTCTCGCAGACCTAACTGAGAATGATTTCAACTTCATCGATGACCTAGTTGCAGTAGGCTAGTTTGAATACTTTATCCTAGGACTAGAGGTTGCTTTTGACGTTATGGTAAAAGAGTTTTGGAGATTTGCTGATGCAAACCCCAACAACAAGGTTTCAAGCACTATTTTGGGTCTCCCCATCAAGATCACTCAACAATACCTTGATGCCATCATAAGATGCTCATACAAAGGCACGATGCTCGAAAATGGGTATAAATTGAGGGTTGGCCCCTTTAGAATCAACAAAGAACTCTTAAAAGACCCCAAGGTGAATTCCAAGTTTGTTCACCTCAATCCTAAATATCGTGTTCATTTCAAAAATCCTAATTGGGTGTGTGGTGTCCAAGGGTGGGTTGGTGGACCATGTTAGCAAAGACCACCAAGGTCTAACATGACTATCTCTAATAGGCAAAATCAAGTCTATCCCTTAACCTATACTGATAACTGCAGTGCACATGTGTACGTCCCTCGTTCACGCTCTAGAGGAAGTTGGAGCCTCTGTTCAAGAGGAACACTTAGTATCATCCACTACTTGCACATTCAATATATCCAGCCTTACCAAAATGAGAATGGTGTCCCCTAAGTACTATATTCGACTCCATAGTGATGCTAGAAGAACAATGGGTCAAGCAAATGGATTTTTGTTGCTCTATCAGAGGATGATAACTCAGTTCCTCCCATATTCGCAGAGGACAACTAGGAAGTCGTATGGAATTTCTATGAATGTGTTAGTTTGGCCATGTTATGTCCCCAATTTGCTTGCCTCTACCTCATGCTGCAAAGGTTTTTGCGAAGAAACATAACATAGTTGCTTTGACTGTAAGCATTGAAGAGGATGAGGAAGACACAACCATCGCCGATGAAGACACAATAACCCCTCTTTAGAGGAAGAAACAAAAGGTAAGTTCAGACTTTGAGCGCCGTATTCCATTGTCATTCCTTGACCCTGAACAAACCCTTCCATTTCTCTCTCCCAAAACCAGCCAACATTTTTTTTCCTTCCTTTTACCCTGCACCCATCACCCTCCCATTTCTGACTCTAATACCTCAGATGATATGTTTGAGGCTACCCTAGTTGAACACTTTGCCCCACTCGAGTACAAAACCCATTATTTCCGTCACAAGCCTAGTACCTTCGCTTACACACCTACCCTATCCACCACTTTACCACCACGTTCTCCATATGCACATTTTCTTGTCAACCTAGTCTCTAATACATCATTAGAAGAATCCTCTGTCTTTTCCTTCCCTTTGTTCTCTTATGATTGTGCTACCTCCCACATCTCTCAAGAAATCATCCCCTCCACAATGTCCATTCCATCTAGCTTCCCTAACATGCAGACCTTCCTTACTGCCAAAATCTCATACACTCGAAATCAAAATGCTCAAAGTATGGATCCTAATGATGTTTCAACTCAGTGGAACAAAGTCGTATCCTTTGTAGGAAACTCGATTCAGGAAAATAAAGATGATGGACTACTATTGGCTTCCCAGAAGTATGCAACTTTCACACAAACAATTGAAACCATCTACTTATGGATGGTACAACATCAAAAAGACAAGAGCAATCGATCCAGAAAGCTTCTAACAACCGGTTCATCAGACTCATCCAAGGATCCTCCATCTCCTTTTGGTGATATTCTTTTGGAACCTTCAATGGTTGTTCCTGCCACACCATTGCAGCTTCATGTGTTCATCCTACAAATTAAGATTCACACTTTAGTCTTGTTCTTCCTATAGAAAAGTGCAATCTCAATAAACTCGATTTAACTATAATTTCTTAATTTAATTCGAAACACTTAGAAATACTTGTATAGTTTATATTAATTAAATAAGTAAAATACAACTTATAACTCTCATTTCCAATACAACCTAACAGAGCGGGGCTTCTCCCAAACTTGAACTTCAAGACTCATTAACCTGTAATAACTGCAATTTCGCAAATGTAGAGCCAAGCCAGTCAAATACAAACAACGAAGGAAGTGGGTTTTGAAATCATGTTAATAGTATAATATAAGTAAGAAGAACACAAAAATAATCAACACATAGCCGTATTAAACACATCACAATATAAAAAAGTATTTCAAGAAAAAATCATATTATCAAGTCAAAATCACTCAAGGAGAATCAATATCTCATTATAACATCAAATTATCTAAGAGAAATTATTATCACATTAAATACACATTAACCACAATCAAACAATCACAAGACGGTACAATGTTATACCTGCCACTAAGACAACTTCCACATAGAAAATCACTCATACCAATAGGAAAAATAAACCTTCCACAAAGACAACTTCCATATAGAAAATCACTCATACCAATAGGGAGAAAAACCTCCCACAAAAGCAACTTCCATGAAGATGCATATGCCATGACATGATGGTGCATTATCAATATAAAATATTCCCATACAACCCACTAAGATACATATGTCATAACATGCTGATGTATCATCAAAATCAAACATTCTCACACAACCCACTAGACTTAAGTCAAATGATCCAAAATAACTTATACGAAATCACCACCTAATTCAAATATCTCTAAATCTTACATCACAAGTTCTTGTCAAGAAAATTAAATATTCTTCAATAACTATCATAAAAATCAAAGCTGTCACCCCATTGGTATGAAGAACACACAAATAATCAACACATAGCCGTATTAAACACATCACAATATAACAAAGCATTTCAAGAAAAAATCATATTATAAAGTCAAAATCACTCAAGGAGAATCAATATCTTATTATAATATCAAATTATCTAAGAAAAATTATTATCACATCAAATATACATTAACCACAACCAAACAATCACAAGACGGTGCAATATTATGCATGCTCCTAATAACTATATGATCCATATATAATACCGGCCACTAAGGCAACTTCCACACATAAAATCACCCATACATATGGGGAAAATAAACATTCCACAAAGACAACCTCCACACAGAAAATCACCCATACCAATGGGGAGAAAAACCTGCCACAAAAGCAACTTCCATGAAGATGCATATGTCATGACATGGTGGTGCATTATCAATATAAAATATTCTCATACAACCCACTAAGATACGTATGTCATAACATGATGATGTATCATCAAAATCATACATTCCCACACAACCCACTAGACTTAAGTCAAATGATCCAAAATAACTTATACGAAATCACCACCTAATTCGATTATCTCTAAATCATACATCACAAGTTCTTGTCAAGAAAATCAAATATTCTTCAACAACCATGATAAAAATCAAAGCTGTCACCCCACATATCATGAAGATCATATATTCACAAAAAACTATCACAAAGATCAAAACTTCCACTACACATATCAAGAAATCATATATTCATAAAAGTATCATAAAAAGCAAAACTTTAAACTGTTACATCATAAAAATTTAAACTTTTATCACATACATATAGAAATTAAAACAATCATATATGCCGCATGAAAATTCAAATTTTATCACATATATCATAAATAAGACTATCAACGCATTAAAAATAAAACTTAAGCTTTTTTCACACATACCACACAGTTGCAGAATTTAAATCACACAACAACCTAATAAAAGTTTCTAATCCATATTTTAATCCTACCACCCATAATTAGTCATATTAACTCAATTATTACTAAATAAGGCTACTGCCGTACGTAGTGAGCCGCAAATGAATCGTTTGGAAATACGGTTTTCCCGCTCATCTCACAATATATTATACTCATGAATTCAAACGATTTCTCACCCCTTACCTTTTTCCGATGCTTTCACACATGACTATGAGTCTTCAAGAAAAAGCATATGTTCTTTGACTCCTTATCCTTCAATAAATCTAAAGCGGAAAATAATCATGGTATAATATAGTCATTGTTCCCACGGTCGTTTTTGCGTTGTTTTCACTCAAATAGAACTTACGCTGAAGAAGAACGTTTCAAAATAATGAATTCCATAACCAGAGAAGTCGGGTATTTTAGAGAGAGATTAGGATGGTTAAAAATCTGAAAAAAGTGTGTTTAATTGACAAGCTAAATGAATGAAACAACATACTGAAATTTGGATGAAAACAAAGAAAGTTTTTTAGAACAGTTATCGATCATCGGTGCCAAACAATAATCCTAATTTTTTGTTTCTTCCTAGACATGTTGTTCCCTATATATTTTTTAAATTAGGTTTTACTTGTATATGGACCAAACCAATAAAACACATTTTACACATTTATTTTATTTTATATTTTAAAATAAAACCAACAATTATCAAAACTAATTTTTTTAACACAACTTCATTACTAAAGTATTACTAATATTTCAAAACTAATATTTATAAAAAGTAATTAAAGTAATTACTATTTTAAATATATATTATTAACAAGGACTCTCATTTTCAAAATATTAACTACAATTATTACTATAATATTTTACAAAATAATCACATAAAAATATTACTATCTTTAAAGAATAGTCGAAACGATAAAATAAATAATTATAACATAACTAATTTATATTTATTGCTAAATCATAATAAATACGTATAAAAACATCATATCATAGAAAATATATAAAAATAAAGAAATTAATCAAAATATTACTACTATCTTAAGAAAATTATTTATAAAACAAATAATTAAAATAGAAAATAGTCTTAAATAATTAAAATATAATTATGCACACATTTATTATGTAGTTTAACACACACGAAAATATCACCACAAATATCTAATGCAAATCTACATGTAAACTCACTCAAAATCTTGTCCTCTAAAATACTTTTGCTAAAATGCCCTTATATTTTTGAAAATAAATTCAATAACTAAACATAATATTTATAATTCATATTACTCATTAAATTAAATAAATATGCGACTATCAAACCATAAGAAAATCACACATATAAGAAGAAATAATCGTAAAATTAATCAACATATATTCTAAAATAATTTTAACACCAAAATAATTTGTTTAAAATCCTATTTAATTAATAAAATAGTTGATTATGAAATTTGGGATGTTACAGCTAACATTTTGATTAAGTGCGTAGGTTTGAGACCAAGTGTTTGTTTAATAGATTTTTATTGCATCCTCTAATAGTTGGATGAAGAAAAATATGCAACACAACTCTGCGTCGTTTTGTTTCTCTAAGTCTAATACGCGAACAACATTGTGTCATGGTTGCCTCTGAAAATGCAAGCAATGTCGTAGTTCACTTGCCTTTGACAAATGCAAATATGTTCTATATTGTCTGCCTCTAATGAATTCAACAAGTGTCTGCTCCTCTGCCACTCATAAGCATGACAAGCAAGAATTTGCCTCTGTTAAGCGTGACAAGCGAGAGTCTGTCTCTACCTCTGATAAGGGTGACAAACAAGTAACTACTTTTGCCTCTAATAATTACATCAAGTGTCTGATCATCTGACACTGATTTATTATGTATCCTCTGAAAAAAGTCAATGCTCCAAAGTAGACAAAGCAATTGCACATCATCTGATGAACATCCTGAATCTGCTACTTGTTTGAAGATCTTAAGATATGCTCTAGCCATCGTATCCTCTGTTTTCAAACTGTTTTAAACAAGATATGCTAAATCATTACAGGGTAAGTTTTTGGAAAGTTTATTTGGCAAATCAATCCAAAAAAGATACAATACGAAACTTCATGAAATATGTTTATTTCTTGCAATCAGGACAACAGTCAGAAACCCTAATTATTCTATATAAAAGGGCATTCTCCCCTTAAAGAAAGTAGAGACATACAAGCGATAAGCACATTTCCAGTCTTGCTTAATATCATTTTGTTTCCCGTTAGTGCTAAGAGAATTTCTAAAGTAACAAATTTGTAAACACTCTCTATAAGAGCTAATTCAAAAAAACCGAAAACCTTATTGTTTGTAACCTAGCCAAGTAATGGTTGCCTTCATCAACAACTTAATTGTACTAAGCTAGAAGGTTGAGAAGATTAAACACAATCAATATTCAAGTTTTAAGTCTGATTCCATGGTGAACTAGTGGATTACATCATTCCAGTTGAAGGGATTAGATGTAACTAATGTGTTGGTTGTGTACTAGGATAAATCATTGTGTCTCCCTGCTCTGTTTTCTTTAAACTGCATTGCTTTGTTTTTTTTTTTTTTTACTTTAGTATAGCCACACAAAAAATATTTCAATTAGAAAAACACAATTCAAACCATTCCTATCTTGTATTTTGCGTTCTACAAAAAGCTCTATGCTTAGTAATGCTTAAACCAATGAGCCGTCACTAGTTGTTAAAGAAAAAAGGCTGAGAGACTGTTGCCGTTGGCTACCGATCAACAACCAAAGGTACATGAAACATTTTTCGTATCCAATCCCACTCGCTGTCTTTTATATTTTTTCCCTTCTAATCTATACATTCTCATATTTTGATTCAAATCTAAGCTCTTGCGCCAAACTCCCTTAGGAAAAGCCAATACATCTCCTGAAGACACTCCTCGGGACAAGGTAAGATTCTTCATGAATATTTAATAAGCTTAAGTTTTCTCCACAGGCAATCATCTTACCTCCTTGCTTATCCTTCGTGGCAACAACTGTCGTTCAACCTTCTTCTCCTTCTCCCAACATTTCTGAAGCCTAGCTGATGGTCGATACTTCGATGAAGGATCCCTGGACACATTTCAATCGTCATTTGAATAGGATATGAGGCAAATGGAAACAACATTGTAGGATAAGATCCCTACTTGGGTAGAGAAGGTAGGAACCTTAAGGACTCATCTATCCTCAACTAAGGGAGCATCGCCTATCCTTATAGATGAAGTTGGGATAGATTTCTCTCCAACTAAGCTACATCTAGAGGGGCTATTCTAGTTTGAGAGAGCAGTATGTTCTCGTAGCCCGAGATCTAAAAAGATGCAAACGGTGCAAGCGAACAAATCAAACCTCAAAGCTGCTTACTCCAAGCTGGAAGAATAGAAAGCTGTCGTTCTACAAATGCAAAGGGCTATTAATGAGAGAATGAAATTTTTGTAGAACGCACAAGTAAAAATTATCCAAGAGGTACGAGGCATTATGCAACAAGGAACTGAAGCCTTATACACCTAACCAACCCATATGTGCTAAAGCCTTTATTAGCTCAGAAGGCATGTCTTAACTTAGACTTTGCTACCAGCCAAAAGGAGATGTAGCTCTCTCTTTCATTGAGACTAGGGCTCATGCTCCTACAACTGTAGCACCTTCATCTCCAACGACCGAGCCAGCTATGACAAAAACGCCTGAGGAGCCAAAAAATTTCTGAGGCTGTAGTGACAGAGGCCCCTTTTGCCGAGGACGTAGCATCCAATTTCTTCGGCGTTAGCATTTCTAATATGTTTTATCGCCGAATAAATATTTTTAACCGCTTGAAGACAAATATAATATTTTTACTTTTTATAAAATCAAGTTTTGTGCCCAATATAAAAAATCATAATTTTAATAAAATTATTCAAGAAGAATCGACCAAGCATCTACAATATTATTTTAAAAGCAACAACAATCACAAGTATTTCCACCCAAGTCAACATATAATAAAAAATAAGTATTTTCTATTCAAATTTAAAACCTAGACATATATTTTATATCTAACTCAAAGTCTAGATATCAACTTTTTTTATTTATTAAATTGAGTTTGAACAAAAAAAAATGTAATTTCTACCTAATAAAAATAATTATTTGAAGCCTTAAATATATAATAATTACGTAAATCAATGTTTCAATCAGTTAGATGTTAGATCAACCATTTTAAACAATTTTCATAGCAAGACTAAAAAAGAAATGGATTTAAACAAAACTAATACTTTAAACTTTGGCCAAATGGATTTAAAAAGAAATTAAAATGACTAATAGAGTTTATTAATTTATCAAGTTTAATGATAGAAACTACAATTTGAGAAAAATCAGAATAAGTTTTATGCCTAGCCACTAATAGGTGAAGTCTAACATTTGATAATTAGGACTATACGAATGAGAGTAATAACTTCAAACTTACATTTAACTAATCAAAATTATTATTTTTAACTATTCAAATGAAATTATAGAGCCGGTAATCATAGTTAGACGCTCAAGCAACAAGTTCAGTCAACAAGAATAAGAAAATATTTAAAAGTTAACCAGGAGCTTCACAAATCATATATAATTATAGACAAACACATAGCACCTAACATACGAATAATATGTAGGTATTTTGAAACTTAAGAAACAACACATGTAATACACAACTGACTCAAGGTTGAGGCTCCTAACAGATGATTAGCACATGACCCACTTGATTTGATTGGACATATTTGCTCTAATACTACTAATGTGACACTCTATATTTCAAAATAATATATAATAATAATTTTACTATATTTTTGTAAAAAAGTCGCAACGAATAATAAAAATTTTGTTTCTAAGGAAAAAGAAACTTTTACAAGTCATTTAGGATATCACATTTTTCAAAATACAATTGGACACTTTAAACTTTATTCTCAAATAAAATTGAACAATTTTAATGAACTTGATATAACTATAATTTCTTAATATAATGCCAAAAACTTACCTGTAATAACAAAGTTTTCTTACAAAAAGTAGTTTCTAATTAAATAAGTAAAATATAACTTATAAATCTCATTTCTCATATCATATATACAAGCGGGACTTCTCTTAAACTTAAACTTAAAGACATTAACCTTAATAACTACAATTCGCAAATGCAAAACAAAGTTAATCAAACACAAACAACGAAGGAGGCGAGTTTTGAAATCATGTTATTAGTATAATATAAGTAAGGAAAATACACAAGAAATCATAATAGAACCGTATCATAAGACATCAGGATATATCAAAACATTCAAGGACACAATATCACATTATAAACAATGGGCCAATCACAATATACAATGCAATGCTATGCATAAGCTTAGACTCTACTTCATATTTTTGTACGATTCTAACTCTAAGTACTTGGTTAGGAGAATTGATACTATGCCACCACGCAAGTGGACAAAAAGAAATCAAATTGGCCTTGTCCTTATAGATCTCTTCAGCTCAACCTGAGTCACATATATGCAGCGATCGAGGTAAATGTGTGTTGCATGGTAGCTCCCGACATTTGGAGAGATACCTCTATGTCACTTAGAAATTTGCGATAAGAATCATTCATTTGTACTTCCCCATCATCAATAGGCTTGTCAAACCCTTCCTATATGATGATAAGATAGTCTTCACGTTAAATACCACAAACATCTACTTCCTTCTCCCATTGGCCTAGACTACTCACTCCATTAAGAGCACTATCTTTAACATGAGTTGAAACCACAACTATTTCATCAACTATAGGATTTCATCAATATACTCATCACAAGTTCATAACATCAAAATCTTCAGTATAAAATCATCGTCACATAAACTCATATCAAATAATGCATCTAATTTTTATCATCACATCACATAAACTCATCAACTCAAACGTAGGTAAAATATTCATTCAACATCTAATATCATAATAATATCAAATACCATACACTCATAGAAAATTAAATTAATCAACATCTTATAAATATTTCCATTCCACATTTTTCATCTCACAATTCTCAAACTTTCACATTAATTAATTTATCGCTCAAAAGACTATAGCCGTATGTAGCAAGCCCCAAATGAATCATTATAAAATACATTTTTTCCGTTCATCTCACTTTATAAGATACTCATAAATTCAAATGCTCTCTCACCCCTTACCTTGTTTCGACGCTTTAACACGCTAATATGAGCCCACAAGAGAAAAACCTCTATTTCTTTGACTCCTCGCCTCCAATCAATCCAACTTGCAAATTTATGGGTAATGGACAAAATAAAACACGAGATCTCACCCTAAAAATGTCAAATTCAGAATTTAGGAAAAGAGATTTACCATAAATAAAAAAACTAATCCATGGATAACATAACCACAGCTCACACGATCGTGTTTCATAAACGGAGAAGTTGGGATTTTAGAGAGAAATTGGTAAGTTAAAAATGGAACACTAAGGGATACGATACTAAATTTTAGACAAAAACAAAGAAACTTTTTCTAGATAATCATCAATCACATGTACCAAATTATTTTCTCCCAGTCTCACGGCTTGTCTTTCTTTCTTCTTTTGCGAACTACATTAGCCACAGCTTTTTTCTCTCATTAAAGTTAGGGATTCAAAATCTGAGAGTTCTACCATGCACCCCCACACCTTAACCTCTCACCCCCTTATCCCACCTGAAATTATACTTTTGCCCTTTTTTACTATTCAAAAAATTTTAGCATTCATTTTTTTACTCCCTCTTTTGAAACTTTACAGAAATTACTCCACCATTCGAAAGTTTACAAATTTTCAAAATATAAAAAGTAAGTAATTTTTCTTAATTTTGAAACAATTATTTTTGAAAATTTTGAACTTTTAGAACAACATTAAAGTTTCGAAATAGGTTTTTTTTTTTCTTCAGATTTTCGAGAGTTTCCTTCACTACAAAACTTTCCAAATGTTAATTTCTATCTTTTTTCAAAACTTTCGAAACATTGAAATGGAAAGTTTTAAAAATGGAATGTTTATATCAAGAATTAAAAACACTCAGAGCAAAGCCAAACCTTTGGTAAATTGTTAATTTTGAAAGTTTCTAACAATTCTAAAGTTTTGAAATTTCTGCGAAGGTTCCATTTCAAAAATTTTGAAATCCTCGAAATTTTGTAAAATCTGTAAATTTCCATTTCGAAAATTTCTTTTCGAAATTTTCTAAAATGTTTGAAAGTTTCAACAAAATTTTCATTTCAAAAAGTTTGAAAGTTCCAACAATTTGTGAAAAAATTTATTTCGAACATTTCATAACTTCGAAAGTTTGAACAATCTGGAAATTTTTCATTTTGAAAATTTCAAAAAGTTCGAACATTTCATCAATTTCTGGAAAAACTTTATTTCAAACATTTAACTTCGAAAGTTTGAACTGTTTGGAAAATTTTCATTTAGAAAGTTTCAACAATTTCTGAAAAAACTTCATCTCAAACATTTCAAATTTTCGAATGGTACTTACTTTTCTATTTCAAATATTCCGATACTTTCGAATGTAAAAGAGAAGTTTGTAAAGTATCAAAAGAGGGGGTGAAAAAATGAGTGTTAAATTTTTTTGAGGGTCTTACAAATAGTAAAAAAGGACAAAAATGTAATTTGATATGGAATGAGGGGGTGGAAGGTTAAGATGTGGAGGTGCAAGATAGAAACCTCTCAAAATCTATTGACTCTTACACATGCACTAAGCCCATTTCACCAATCATACGCACAATTCATTTGATTACCCTAAATTTTATATTAAACTATTTTACTAGTTAAGTACGATTTTAAATAATTAATTTAATATTAAAATTATTTTAGAATATATGATAATAAATTTTCTGGCTAATTTTTGTTATATAGGTGACTTCTATGATGTGCTAGTTTTATAAATCTTAGATTACATGAGCGATATAAATAATAAATATTATATTTTATTATTTGATATATTTTAAAAAAATAATAGTATTTTAGTGTAATATATATATTTTAAAGAAAAATATTTTATACGATTTTACGTGTATATACGTGTACCCAATTAATGTAATACTTTTAGGTGCGCTTGACTGATGTTAAGTATGCACGTAGTTATATTTCAATTATTTATAACTATTTTCTATTTTTAGTTATTTTTTTATAAATAATTATCTTGAGATAGTAGTGATATTGTGCTTGATTTACTTTATTTTTATATACTTGTTATGACATTATGATTTTATATATATTTATTTAGATTTAGTAATTAATATAAAGTGTTGATGTTATATTTATTTATTTTATAATTTCAAATATTTTCTAACAATGGTAGTAATCTAATGTAAGTATTTAGAAAAATAAGTATAATTATAGTGATTAATTTGAATATGAGAGTTTTGATTATTACTATATTTTAAAAGATTAATTATTTTATAAAATATTAATTTTGAAATATTAATAATGTTTTATTAATGAAATTGTATTGAAAAATAAATTAAAATAAAAATAGTAATAGTAAAACATAAAAGAAGACTAATGAGATTGACCCTAATCCCTAATTGTCTTAATAAATTAAAATAAAAGAAATAAGAGAGAGAGCTTCTGCCAGCCGCCTAAGACCATGAGCAAACCAACAACAACCTATCGTTTGACATCGGTGATCGATGACTGTTCCAGAAAACTTTCTCCATTTTCACCCAAATTTGAGTATGTTGTTTCACTCATTTAGCAGTCAATTAAACATAATTTTCTGGTTTTTCAACAACCCTAATTTCTTTCTAAAATATTCGATTTATCCGTTTGTAGAATTCGTTATTTTGTGTCTTTCTTCTTCACCGTAAATCCGATTTGAGTGAAACCAACGCCAAAAGGACCATATGAAAAGTGACTATATTATCTCCTGATTGGTTTTCTGATTTATGGTAAATTTTCTTGACCGAACACGAATTTAGTTTTTGGAGTATCTTCTTATAATTTATTTTGACGTTTACCCATAAACTGTTGAGTTAGATCCATTGAAAGACAAATAGTCAAAGAACAAAGAATGTTTGCTCGTGGAATCGTATTCGTGTGTTAAAGCGTCAAAATAAGGTAAGGAGTGAGAGAGCGTTTGAATTCATGAGTATAATATAACTTGAGATGAACGTGAAAACCGTATTTCCCAATGATTCATTCGGGGCTCGCTACGCACGGCAGTAGCCCTTTGAGTGATAAATTAATTAATTTTAAAATATGGGAATTGTGAGGTTAAAATATGGAACAGAAATATTTATAAGGTGTTGATTGATTTAACTTCGTTAAATGTGTGGTATTGGATATTATTGTGATGTTTGATTTATTTTTATTAAATGTGTGATATTTGATATTATTGTGATATTAGACGTTGAATGAATTTTACGTATATGTTTGATTAGACGTGTTTATGTGATGGGATAATAAAAAGTGAATTTATTTGGATACGTTTATGTGATTATGATGATGTATAATTAATTATAACGATGTTATAAATTTGTGATAAGCATATCACTACAAGAAAACAAGGTATTTGTGAGGGCCAAAAGCCCTCACAAAGGGCTAAAAGCAGCCACAAAGGGGCTATTTGTGGCGGCCTAAGGCATCCACAAATAAGCTGGTCACAAACTTTTGTGAGGGCTTTTGCAGCCACAAAATGTTGAAAACACGTTGACATTTGTGAGGGCTTTTGCAGCCACAAAAGGCTGCCTTTGTGATGGCTTTTGCAGCTACAAAAGTCTGCCTTTGTGAAGGCATATGCCGCCACAAAGGACATGTTGATTTTAAAAAATTCAGCCTTTGTGAGGGCCCAGGCCGCCACAAAATCCTTGAGGGCTTTTGCAGCCACAAAAGGCTGCCTTTGTGATGGCTTTTGCAGCTACAAAAGTCTGCCTTTGTGAAGGCATATGCCGCCACAAAGGACATGTTGATTTTAAAAAATTCAGCCTTTGTGAGGGCCCAGGCCGCCACAAAATCCTTCCTTTGTGAGGGCTTAGGCCGCCACAAATTACCTCCAGATTAAAAAATAAATATTTTGTGAAGGCTTTGCCACAAAAATATTACGTGTATTAAAAAATTAATTTTTTTAAATTCAAAATTAATTTTGTATTATAATTTTATATATAATAAATTAATATAAATA
>NC_021166.2:37669220-37693709 GCF_000331145.2 Cicer arietinum | reverse complement strand
TGCTGTTGCTGGAAGGCAGAGTTCGGAGGATCCTGGTGTTGCTGTTGGAAATTTGGAGGCGGTTGCTGCTGCTGGGAGTATTGAGAGTAATTTTGTTGCTGCTGGAATAGTGGTTGTTGAGGCAAGTATTGAGGCCGAGGCGGGAACTGCTGATGAAACACAGGAGGAAATGAAAATTGTTGTTGTTGAAATTGTTGTTGTTGCTGCTGAAACTGCTGCTGCTGCTCTTGAAACTTTTGTTTCCACTCCTCATTCAATTTATCAATTGCGGCTTGTATCAGCTGTTGTGTCTTTTCTTCTTGCTCCCTTGCCCATTGCTTCTTTAACTGGTCAAGATCATTATCTATCGACGGACGATGAGATCGATCCGTACTAGCATAAGAAGAAGACGTCTCAGTCTGAATATAGCCGGTTGGACCTTTCTTAAAGGTTGATGATAAACTACCGGCACCCAGCACACGCCCTTTGTACTTGCCACCACTGATGTGCATAAAACTTGCGGTCTCATATTGTTTCCGCTGCACTGGACCAGCTCGCTGAGCAGGAGGAAGAGTAGCTTGATGATCATCCCATTCTTTCATGATTTGTTGAAGTTGTTCCTATATTAAAAATAAAAAAATAAAATAGTTAATAATTAATATATAATAATTTATAGGTCTAATTAATATATAACAATTAATATATAATAATTACCTGAATATTTTTTGATAATTCATCAGTATACTCATTTGTTTCAGGATTAACATGAAGATAGCGATGTATCTCAGCCTGAGTGACCTCCCTTCCAAGTTGCTTTTCCTAAAATATTAAATTAATGTCAAGTTTATAAGTTGGTGAAATGTGATGATTAATTGAATATAAATTAATAGATATATATTATAAATAATAATAAATTACCATATAATATTTAATTTCTCCAGCAGACATGGAACCTCCCTTATGAGTACTGGTACCCCTCTCAGATGCTCTATTAGTCTTTGCTTTTTCTCTCTTCTGTTTGTAAGCATCTGTGTTCCATTTCCTCCACAAAGCAGTCCAAACATTTTCACCAATCCAATTAGGCCGTTTTTCCTCCCCCTTATTACGTGCGTAAGCCAACATAGATGAGAGACGCTTTGAAAAGCGATGGTCAAATGAAGCCAAAACTGCGGCATCATGCTCTCTTTTCCAAGTGCATTTGGTCTGTTGTTTGTTGAAATTTAAAAAATATTAAAAATATAATTAGTAATTCAGTAAATTAATCAAATGTATAAATAAATAGTAATTAAATAAATTAATCTAATGACTTACTTTGAAACAATGTAAAAACTGATCAACTTCCCTAATTTGAGGTGTCTTATCCTCTTTTATCTCACCCCAAGACAACCATGGTTTTTTATATTTCTCTTGTATGACTTCAGCAATTGCCTTTGCAGATGATTTAAAAGGAAGATATCTTCAAAGTTTATATGCAAATTAAATATAAAAATAAATTAATAAAATTAATAATGTATTTACATTGCAATAATAATGAAATATTTAATCAATCATAGTTTACATACCCATCTCCTTCTGGAATGATGACAATGCGGTTGTAGCAATCAACACATCCGGGATCCATTATTTCGTCTAAGGTATAAGGCTCTACTGGGACCTCCGGATATAGAGGAATAGCTCCACCACTAGTACCAATGGACGGCATCGGCATGAGAGATGGGTCATTAACAACACGTTTAGCAACTTTTTTCTTACCACGTGATGTTTTGGATATTCCTCGTATTGCCGCCGTTCCTGTTCCTCCCGATCCATCCGAACCTCCTGATCCTCCTGCAGATCCTCCTACTCCCGACACTGAAGCCATGTCTATATATATATATATCCATATCCATACATATATATAATATAATATATGTGTGTATACAATTAACATAAGATTAATTAATAATGAAATATACATAAATAAATTATAACACTGACATAAATAAAGAAATATATATAAAATATAAAAATATATATATAAGGTGTCGTTCATTTCACATTACAATATATAATATTATACATATATATACACACATATATATTAATTAATTAATTGTCTTCGTCTTCGTCATCGTCGTCTTCGTCGTCGTCATTTGATGAGTGAATTAAGTCATTGCCTTCATCATTCTCTAATTCATCTATTTCTTGTTCATCAACTTCTTCTCCAATGTGTGACTCATGACAAAGTTGACTAATAGTCTCATCTCCAATCACATGATCCAAATTTGACATTTCATCCATTTGAAATACAACTTCTTCATTTTGACCTGCTTCAACTTCTTCGATTCCACTCGTTGGTCTTGTTTTGATTGCAGCACACCAACCTTGTTTGCTTCTGACAGTTGATGGATAAGGAACATAATAGACTTGTCTTACATTATGGGCCAGGGCAAATGGATCAAACCGTGGATATTTTTTGCTCATACGAATGTCTACAGTATTGGATATCAAATTTATTTTAGTTCCTCTGCTAGATGGATCAAACCACTTACAGTAAAACAACACCACTTTTTTCGCATAATCTAGGAACGTGTAGTCAATTTCGTAAATATGCTCAATTATGCCATAGAAATCTTCTACTACACCATTATCAGAGATACTTTTCATACAAACCCTACTATTAATTGTTTCTTTTCCTTCAGTCCAAGATTCAGTGTGAAATATTTATCCATTGACGTAATAGGTGGGCCATTCTTTGAAACTTCTACTGGGGCCCATAGATAAGTGCCTTAAGTGGATGTTGATAGGAGTTTGTTCTTCGAGATGCACTTGTTGTTGAAACCATAATGGGAAATTTGAATGTATATCATCAGATGATTGTCCCGTATTTAAAAATGCCCTGATCCATGACCATATATGTAACACCCCAATTTAAAGCGAGGGTGTATTTTTTTTTCAAAAGAAATTAAAATAAATCAAAGAATTAAATAAGGTAATACCTTTGAATAAATAATTGAGTCATTGTAATTTACAAGCAGCGGAAAAGTTTCTCAAAATATGAATCCAAAATATTTACACATCAAAAAGTGGTACATGTGACCCATCGAAAATAACATTTCAAGCTGACAATATTAGTATAGGTACAGTCTTCCATTTTAAAATAAATACAATTCAAAAGAAAGACGTTTGTTCCCTCTATGTCAACCTAATCTGATCATTCTCCAAAACAAAATAAACGCCCTGAGTGATCTCCACGCGCCCCGTAAGATCCTCCTAACATAGCTCCAGTTAGGCATTCCCCTCTACATTCCCATCCACAGGGTACGAACCGGTAGGATTGTCCTGGCTCTCATCTGAGGGCAAAGCCCAGATTTCCACAATAGTTGTAAAGGGTCACCAACCGAAATTAACAGTTAACACATAACATTTAAGTTTTTAAATGCACAAATAACCTTTCCACTTAGCATGCACCTTAAAAGGGTTTTCCATATGCTAAAAGTTCATATAAAACTTGCCAAATAAAAACGAAATCAAAACAAAGTTCTCAATCCATCAAATAATACATAACTGACCAAGACTTTGATAAATCAATTGAGCAATCTGTTATCTAACTCAAAATAAGAATTTCTACTAAGCCAATCGATTTCCAAATCGATTTACTGAAGGTTTTTAGTGACATTTGAACTATGGGCTTAATTCAATCAATTGGGAAATCGATTGACTGATTAACTGAGCCCCTGACTTAATGCCAATCGATTTCCAAATCGATTTTGTCAGTTTTGCTGAATTCCTGTATGGCCAAATTGATTTCGAAATCGATTTCTTAAATGGTTTTGAAAAACATATCATAAAATCGATTGACAAATCGATTATGTCAAAATAGCGAAGTCCCTATAACGCATCCAATCGATTGGGAAATCGATTTCCCTGCATATTCTTCCAAAAATACATAAACTAACTCAAAATCATTCATACACAATTCCACATCTTAATACTTAGCAATTCCTACGCGATCACCACGACAAATTGGGTTTCGAAATAGTTTTGCAATCCATCACACTTACACACAATAATCAATACATAACACTTAGCAATTCCAACACAATTACCACGACAACTTGAGTTTCGAAATAGTTTTACAATCCATCACACTTACACACGATAATCAATACATAACACATAGCAATTCCAACACAATTACCACGACAACTTGAGTTTCGAAA
This sequence comes from Cicer arietinum, assembly GCF_000331145.2. Lineage (NCBI taxonomy): Eukaryota > Viridiplantae > Streptophyta > Magnoliopsida > Fabales > Fabaceae > Cicer > Cicer arietinum. The sequence continues at coordinate 37,689,528 of NC_021166.2, read as the reverse complement.
TAGTTTACAATCAGTCACACTTACACACAAAATCAATACATAACACTCAATCATAACTTGATTCAAACACGACTCGTGTGCCAAGCACCCTAATGCGATGCGTATATGCCAAAATGCATGGACTCAGAATTCCAAACCAAAACCCTCCTCGAAGGGCCGTAAATCATAATTGTACCGCCTATCGCAGGCCAAAGTACCAATTACCGAGGTGCCACCTATCACGGGTCAACACGATTTACTAAAAAGCGTAAATCATAAACGTACCACCTATCACGGGTCAGTACAGTTTACCGAGGTGTCACCTATCACGGGTCAACACGATTTACTAAAAGAAAAAGCGGAAATCGTAAATGTACCACCTATCACGGGTCAGTACAGTTACCATGGTGTCACCTATCACGGGTCAACACGATTTACTAAAAGAAAAAGCGGAAATCGTAAATGTACCACCTATCACGGGTCAGTACAGTTACCATGGTGTCACCTATCACGGGTCAACACGATTTACTAAAAGAAAAAGCGGGAATCGTAAATGTACCACCTATCACGGGTCAGTACAGTTACCATGGTGTCACCTATCACGGGTCAACACGATTTACTAAAAGAAAAAGCGGGAATCGTAAATGTACCACCTATCACGGGTCAGTACAGTTACCATGGTGTCACCTATCACGGGTCAACACGATTTACTAAAAGAAAAAGCGGGAATCGTAAATGTACCACCTATCACGGGTCAGTACAGTTTACCGAGGTGTCACCTATCACGGGTCAACACGATTTACTAAAATATAAATCGCAAACGTACAACCTATCACGGGTCCGTACAATTTACCAAGGTGCCACCTATCACGGGTCAGCACAATTCACCAAAAATATAAATCGTAAATGTACCACCTATCACGGGTCAGTACAGTTTACCGAGGTGTCACCTATCACGGGCACTCAAACACAACAAGTTTCATTTACTCAAAATCATACATAAATGAGTTTAAATTCATTTTCCACGAAACATTCATCAATATAACGAAAACCTAACTCTAAGATTTTACCATAAAGCCTTAGATTCATTTTCCCCCAAATCCACACTTCAACCCTAACAAATTCCTTTCCACACAACCACAGATAAGTCCCTAAATGCAAACTAGAAGTTTGGAAGGAGCCTTTACCTTCATGTTAGCTTTAACGTTCGATTACGGTACCGTGAGTAAATCCGGTAAAATCTCCGCTCGCAACGCTTCCAAAGTTGGTTCCCTAGCACCGTAGCGTGGTAGTGATCAACTTTCCCTTCTATCTCTTCGCGAAACGAAGCTTAGATCTAGATGAAACAGGGAGGTTTGTGTTTGACGGTTTTGAAATCCCTAACTCCGTTTTCGAATCCGAGAAGGAGGAAGGAGTTGGGAACTTGATCTTTCTCACCCACTAACCTTGGGTTTCAATTCTCGAACTTAAAGGTATTTATATATATTTTAATTACTTTTAACAAATATCTCAAAATATCTAGATATTTATTAAATTACCATTTCACCCATAACGCATTAAAATCTTTGTAAAAGATTCACCGCAACTAATTTAATTTATTCATCGACGAGTAATTCTAATCGGCATCAAAATATCTCTTTGGTCATATAAACTCCAAAATATTAATAACTTTGGCTAAAAAGCCTCCGAGTTCAATACCAAAATACACTCAAATACATAAAGTATACTTTAAAATTATGGGTCTTACAATATATATGGTGAATATCAATTTAATCATATAATTAAATATAATTAATATGAAGAGGAATTTGAAACGTACTCAATGTATGGTTTAACTTCAGTGCAGTTAATCAAAACGTGAACATGTGTCGCATTAAATACTTTGTCGCTTGGCCAGAAAATCGAAAAATCCCTACCAACATGATGACCAGACAAGCAAAAAATTGATAAAGCATGTGGATGACGTATAACACTATCAGTAGCGTTTCTTCCGTTAACTGGTGATAACATTTCGTTGTTGAAATAATGAGAACAAAAGTGTGTTGTTTCATGGTGAATATCAATTTAATCATATAATTAAATATAATTAATATGAATATGAATTTGAAACGTACTCAATGTATGGTTTAACTTCAGTGCAGTTAATCAAAACGTGAACATGCGCCGCATTAAATACTTTGTCGCTTGGCCAGAAAATCGGAAAATCCCTACCAGCATGATGATCAGACAAGCAAAAAACTGATAAAGCATGTGGATGACGTATAACACTATCAGTAGCGTTTCTTCCGTTAACTGGTGACAATGTTTCGTTGTTGAAATAATGAGAACAAAAGTTTGTTGTTTCACGGTGAAGGTAAGATGAACAAATTGAGCCATCAACTCTAGCTTTGTTTTTCACCGACTGTTTTGGATAACCCATGAACCTATAATATAGAAAGAGATGTACAATAAGCTCCATGTATATATAAGTTGAAGTATATTGAAAATCAAGTATATATATGTATATATATATCACCTTTCAAATGGATACATCCATCTATACTGAACTGGTCCACCAAGCCTAGCTTCACTTGCAAGATGCACTGAGAGATGCTCCATGGAATCAAAAAACCCAGGAGGAAATACTTTCTCCAACTTACATAGAATGATCGGAATGTCATTTTCCATCTTGATGAGATCTTTATCAATGAGTGTTGAAGAACACAAATTCTTGAAATATTGACTCACTTCAATAAGTGGGTTCAATACATGTGTCGGTAAAGCATTAAAGGCAATAGGAAGTAAACACTCTAAAAATATATGACAATCATGACTTTTCATCCAATGCATCCTCCCATTTTCCACATCAGCACATCTTGCCAAATTAGAACAATAACCGTCAGGCGTCTTCAGCTCTTTGATCCAACGATAAACAGATTTGGCTTCATCAGTAGATAAAGTGTAATTCGCACGAGGTTTTAGGGTCTTGTCGTTTTGTTCCACCAACAACAAATCTGGTCGTCTGCAATATATACCTATGTCTTTTCTGGCTTTGTCATTATCTTTTGTTTTTCCTTTCGATTTCATCACAGTATTAAATATGTTGTCAAAGAAATTTTTCTCAATATGCATAACATCGAGATTATGTCTCAAAAGATTATCTTTCCAATACGGTAGATCCCAAAAAATACATCTTTTTGTCCAATTGTGCCATTGTCCGTAACCTTGTGGTTTACAAGCCACACCATTAACAACATGTACCTTTGGCATATCTTTTACTTTATTCCAAACTTGTTCTGATGTCAATTTAAGCGGGGGTCCTAGACTTTCTGCATAGCCCTTCATAAATGCAGCTTTGTTCCTTCTAAATGCATGATCAGCAGGTAAAAACCTACGATGCGAGTCAAACCACTATGCTTTCCCGCCAAATTTTAAAGTCAATGCTTTTGTATCTTCCATACAAATAGGACAAGGTAATTTACCATGGGTGCCCCATCCTGACAACATCCCATAAGCGGGGAAATCGTTAATGGTCCACATCAATGCAGCTCTCATCATAAAATTTTCTCTCCGAGCAATATCATATGTCAAGACACCATTCCACAACCTCTTCAAATCGTCAATCAAAGGTTGTAAAAAAATATCAATACCAGTTGTAGGATTAGAAGGACCTGGTATCACAGCAGCTAAGAACATATAAGGTTTAGACATACACATATCAGGAGGAAGATTGTAAGGAGTAACAATAACCGGCCAACAAGAATAAGGAGTAGACGATGCTTGTATGTACGGCGTAAATCCATCTGAGGATAATCCAAGTCTTACATTGCGTGGATCTGACGCAAAATCAGGATGCATTTGATCAAAGTGTTTCCATGCCTGACCATCAGACAGATGTCGCAACTCGCTTGAATTTCTTCTATTCTCATAATGCCACGTCATATTTCCTGCAGTTTGTATTGATGCAAACAATCTCTGCAATCTTGATACAATAGGTAGGTAAAACATTGCTTTCCTTGGAATTGATTTTCCCCTACTTACCCTAGAGTTATTCCTTTGGTGATACCTTGGTTGTTGACAAAACTTGCATTCAACTAAGTTAGCATCATTCATACCAAATTCATTGTCATAATACAACATGCAACCTTTAACACAACAATCAATCCTCTTGACACCTAATCCTAACTTTGACACTAACCGTTTCGCATCATAATAACTTTGCGGCAAACCATCTCTAACAGGTGTTGCATCTAGCATCATTTTAGTCATGAAATCCAAAGCTAAATCAGGAACATGAAATTGAGACTTTAGACCTAATAGTCTAATACACATTGATAACTTTGAGTTTGAAGAACCTTCAAACAACGGTTTATTTGTCTCTTTCAAAAGACCATAAAATCTCTGAGCTTCTTCATTGGGAAGTCCATCGGTATCGTCATATTGATCTTCATTGAATGACAAATTAACCCCAACAGCATCCGAGATCATATCATTCATCGCCTCAAAGTGTTGATAGTTATAATAATCTATACCTAACATGGTAGTACTACTTGAAGGACCTGTGTTATAATTCTCCATAGATGTACTAGTATTAGGCGCCGCTGGAGACTCTTCTCCATGATTAGTCCAAATCCAGTAGTTAGGCATAAATCCATCTGCATACAAATGCACTCTTATTTCATCTTCACTTTTAAACCGTCTACATCGACATAAACAACATGGACATCTCATTCCCCCTTCATCTTGGACAATTTGTTGCACTCTCGCAAAATTCAGAAAGTCTTCAACCTTGTTAGCAAAACGTTGTTTAAGACCCTTTCTTCCAGGAAAATTCCTATCGTACATCCAACTACGGTATAAATCCATATATATATATATATATATATATATATATATCGATGTTTTATATATTAATTGCTTTATTTTTCAAAAGCATTATATATAAATTTTGACATATTTATATGTCAATTAGGGGAGCATGCATCTGCACACAATATAATATATTATTACCAATACAATAAATATATATAAACCGAAATAAAATTATATATATATATCAATACAATATAATATATTATTATCAATACAATACAATAATATATAATATATTATTATCAATATAATATATATATCAATACAATAAATTATATATATCAATACAATAAATATATATAAACCTATATAAAATTTTAAATGATGTTTTTTTAAAAATCAAGACTAATAATCAAGACTTATTTATAACAAAAAATAATAATATCATCAATTTTAATAATGTTTTTTTAAATAATAATTATATTAAAACTAATATATTTTAACCGTGGTTTGAAACTTTAATTTATCATATATTAATATGTAAACAACATCATTTCTATTTTTTTAAAAATAAATTTATAAAACTAATCTAAATATAAATATTACTAATCTATATTTTAAAAATAATATATATATTTACTAATCTAAATTTAAAATATATAAAATACTAACTTGATGCCGAGTAGCGTCTGACTTCAAGCTTTCACTCACGTACGATATGCTTGCAAGTCTATATTTTTAAAATAATATTTATATTTACTAATCTAAATTTAAAATATATAAAATACTAACTTGATGCCGAGTAGCGTCTGACTTGAAGCTTTCACTCACGTACGATGCTTACAAGTCTTCGAAGTAATTAATAACCACTGTGAAAAAAAAATTCAATAATATTAATTACTTAAATCAAATCAAAAAATATAATTAAAAAACTACATATATAATATAATATATACTTACCAAAATTGAATCAAGCTTGATGAATATTTTGTGTAGAGAGAAGGTGGAGAGAATAGTTAGAAGGAGGTTTTAGAGAGAAGTTAGAAGTGAAAAAATGAAAGAGGAGTGGAGTAATATATATAGGATTGGGTTGGTCTTTTGTGGCGGGCAAAGCAGACACAAAAAGCAACGGCTATGTGACATTTGTGGCGGCCAAAACGGTCACAAACACATGCATTTGTGGCGGCCTGCACGGCCACAACACGTAACGGCCATTTGGGCATTTGTGGCGGCCTTTGCCGCCACAAAATGTAACGGATATGTGACTTTGTGACGGCCAGAAAATCAGTTACGCATTTAATCCTTTGTGGCGGCTTTTGCAGCCACAAAAGGTAACAGTCATAGGCTTTTGTGGCGGCCTATACAGCCACAAATTGCCATGTAATTTCATTCATTTGTGACGGATCTGCCCCTCACAAAATTTACTTTTTGTGGCTATAAAAGCCCTCACAAAATTCTTAAAAATTTAACTGGATTTTGTGGCTGCCTAAGCCCTCAAAATCACAACGTTGTGATTTTGTGAGAGCTAAGGCAACCACAAAATCCAGTTAAATGTTTAAAATTTTGTGAGGGCTTTTTCGGTCACTAATTTGTGAGGGTTTTATTCGGCCACAAAATATTTATAAAGTTGGCCACAAAATAGTTTTTTTCTTGTAGTGTATGTGATGATTTATGCTTGATGATAGTGATGTTATAAATTTGTGATGAGTTTATGTGATGAGATATTATTAATGATAGTGACGTTGTAAATTTGTGATGAGAATATTGAAGTAACCCCATAGTTGGTGAAATAATTGTGATTTCAATTTGTGTTTGAGATGACGGTCTTAATGGAGTATCATAGACCAACGAGGAGAGAAAATAAATATTGAGAAATTGTGAAGTGAAGATTATTTTTTCGTCATATAGGTAGGGCCTGACAAGCCTAGTGATTTCGGGGAAGTACAACTGAAATGAGCCTGATCGTGGCGGTCTGCTGTTGAGCCTTAAGGCAAGATTGTTAGACCTTGGAGGTATTCGAGTGGGGAATTCCTAGGTGACTTGGAGGTAGCACTCCAAATGTCGGGAGCTACCACGCAATACACGTTTACCTCAACTGTCACGTATATGTGTCTCGGGTTAAGTTGAAGGGATTTATGAGGACATGGCCAATTTGAATTGTCCGTCCACCGGGATGGTGGCATAGTATCAAGCCTCCTAACCAAGTAATTCAGAGTTAGAATGGTACCACATTGTGAAGTAGAGTTTAAGCTCATGCATAGCATTGCATTTTATTGTAATTGTTTTGTTGTTATTAATATGTATCGTGTGTGGTGATAATTTCTCTTAGACAATTTGATGTTACAGTGAAATCTATTGATTTTCCTTGAGTGATTTTGACCTTTGGATGTGATATTTTTGTGATGGAATATTTGTGAAATGATACAGTCTTATTATGATTGTTTGCGTGTTCTTCTTACTTGTATTATATTGTCATCATGATTTCGAAACTCATCTCCTTCGTTGTTTGTGTTTGACTGGTTGGGCCCTGCGTTCGGGAAATCGCAGTTATTATAAGTTAATGAGTCTTGAAGTTCAAGTTTGGGAGGAACCCCGCTCTGATAGGTGATACCGGGAATAAGGGTTTTAATTTGTATTTTACTTATTTAATTTGAATCAAATTTTTGTATGAAAACCTTAGTAGTACTAGTAAGTTTTTAGAATTAAATCAAGTAATTATACTTAAATCAAGCTTATCGAGATTGCACCATTTTAATGGATAAAATAAGTTTAAAGTGTTTTTATTTTTGAGAAACGTGATATCCTAAATTAAATATAAAGTTTTTATTTTCTTGGAAATATATTTTTATTTATCCGCTGCAAATTTTATAGGAATATGATATATATTATTTTGGGATTTTGGGTGTCACATAATTTGATATGGAATGAGGGGGTGGAAGGTTAAGATGTGGAGGTGCATGATAGAAACCTCTCAAAATCTATTGACTCTTACACATGCACTAGGCCCATTTCACCAATCATACACACAATTCATTTGATTTCTTTATTTTATTTTTAAAAAAACAAGAACAAAACTAATAATCTCTAAAACTCACTTTTAAAACCTCTTCAAATACAATTTTATTTTTAAAATGTTACTCATATTCCAAAACTATTAACTAATAATATAGAGTAATTAAAATAATTAATCATTCAAATATGTATTAATAGTTAAAACTAGGATATTTAAATCTATCACTACAATTACTACTATATATTTATAAATATTTTGACATCAAGGACACAATTTAATACTTCTATATTAAAAATAAGATTCTAAAATATTTACAATATATTCGAGATGAATATTTATAAAATAAATAATTAAAATAAGATTTAATTATAAGTAATTAAATATAATTATATGTTTATTTAATATTAATTAAGTATACAATAAAATATTAGATTCATTACCAATATGTATATACATATAGAAATGTCTAAAATCTTATTCTTTAAAATAGAAGCACATAATTTTGAAATAAAATTTTGAGTGTTACAATTATATTTTTGAATTTGAATTAATATAGAAGCACACAAAGTATAATAATTTGAAACAATGACGAAATATACCAAATATCTTGTTGTCTTTTGTTGATTGATGCTTTAATTATTTTAATTATTTCATATTAATTATATCAAAATCATCAAACCCCTAATTTTTTCTATTTTTTTTAGTTGGTTTTTTCAATCAAAGATCCTTGTGAGAACGATCATGTCGTTAACACCTTATATTGCAAGTTTTACTTGTTTTTGACCCATTTTATGCCAATTTGATATGCAACCATCACATACTGTATTTTTCCTTTTCCAGCCACTGTTTTTATCGTTTGAAAAAATACACATAGTTTTTGGATATCTCTTGTCGAAATCTTCAGGAAGCAGTACTCATTTGCGTGTTTCAAACAAGTTGACATCACACCTTGTCAGTGCTCTGATGCGTTAGTGAGACGATTTCTGACTATCTATTCTACCTTGTTTTAACTCTATTTTAGTTCCTAAATTATCTTTATTAATTATGATTTTTTTTGTGTTTTGCATATTTTACAACTTGTATTTTGGTAATCCCACGAACTTGTTGATTTCGGACACGTTCGTTGAGCGTTGTAGTGCTAGCATTGCTATTAAACTCTTGGTGACTTGTGTATTTTATGAAAGTGTCAATTAAGGTATGGTGTGAGAGTGAACTCTAATTCATGAGTGTAAAATAAGTGAGATGACCAAAAAAAACCTTATTTCTCATAATTCATTTAGGGCTTGCTATATACGGCTTAAGCCCTTTGAATAATAATTGGATAACGAGAACACTTGATATTTGGTGAAGTTAAAACATGAAGTAAAAACTCTTATAGGGTGGTGGTTGATTTAATCTTGATAAATGTGTGGTAATTGAATTATTGCATAATTGTGTATTTAATTTATTTTGTACTATGACTGTTTTTAAATATCGTTGATATTAATTTATTGTAAAATGTGATGAAATGTATGTACTTGGGATGCAATTAATGTGGTGTGTATGCATAGTCTTGTATTTATATTTATGAGTGAATTAAGAGTATTGTATAATATGATGATTTATTTGAATATAACGCATGACTATGAAAATATGAAATGATTGTGCATACTTGATGGCTTGGGTTTTAATAATTTGATTGATATTATGAGATACATTGACTTGTAGTGTGATATAACCTTATATTGTATGAGGGGATTTTGTGATATATATATATATATATTGATGCTACCTCTTAGACAATGAATTGATGGTAGTTCCGACTCGTGTTAAAAATGGTGCTCTTAATGGAGTGAATATCTCAGACCAACGAGTTGAAGAATTGAATGTTAGGGGCATTTGACGTGGATATTATTTTGTCATCATGTAGGTAGAGTCTAACAAGCCTATTGATATTGGGGAGTACAACTGAATAAGTTTGATTGTGGTGGTCTACGGTTGAACCATAAGGCAAGATTGTTAGACCTCGGGAGTATTCTGATGGGAATTTACTAGGTGACTTAGAGGTATTCCTCCAAATATCGGGAGGTTACCATGCATCACACATTTATCCTGATTGTTGCATATATGAGTCTCGAGTTGAGTTGAGGGGATCTATGTGGACATAACCAATTTTAATTTTTCGTCCTCCTGAGTGGTGGCATAACATCAAGCCTCATAACCAAGTGATTTTGAGTTAAAATGATACCAAAATATGAAGAATTAGAGCCTAAGTTCATACATAGCATTGCATTATCTTCTGATTATTCTATTGTGATTAATAAGCATCGAATGTGATAATAATTTCTCAAAGACAATTCGGTGTTATGATGAAATGTTATGTTATTTCCTTGAATGTTTTTAATTTCATTGAGATTGCACTATTTTATTTGAGAATTAACTCTAAAGTTTTTCATATGTACCTTGAGAAATATAATATCCAAGTATAACTTTTGTATATATTACTTTGGGTATAGAGTATCAGATAAGTGGTATCGAAGCCAGGTTTGTCCAATCAAATTGTGTGCATCATGTGTTAGTTAAATTTAGTCACGTGTCAACATTGAGTTAATTCTTTGTATTTGTGTTCTATGTTAAATGTTTGAATCCTTACCTATTATTCTAGTGTTATATGCTATGCATTTCTCTATGAATACATGATTTATGAAATTACTTGTTAACTCATAAATGTTTGTTTACTATAAAAATATATGTTATGATTGAGTTAATTTGAGTGATCGACATGATTATGTTAATTACTTTTGTGGGTACCAAGTTCATTTTATACTTAACGTTTTTATTATAACAAAAGTATTTTATGAGATCAATATATTTGACTTCAAAGAGTATGAAAAGAGGATATGGTCAAGATTTGATGATGATTTGAAGAATATTTGATCAAGATTTATCTATAACAAAATATGAATAGATTCAATCTGAAGAATTTACAAATGCAATCTGAACAAAATACAAACATAATCAATATGAAGGTTTTACAAACTCAATCTAAACAAAATAGGAACATAATCAATCTGAAGAATTTACAAACTCAATCTGAATAAGATACAATTCAGAATTAAACAAGGACTAAATTGAAGCCTAATTTTTAACTATAAATAGATACTCAAGGTTGAAAAAGAAGATCATCGAAAAGCAGAAAAAAGTAGTCTTAGAGTTCAAAGAGGGAAACACTTGTTCAAGTTAGAAATATTTTTTTAGTGTTTGTTTCTTAGAGTGTGAGACTTATTATTATTACCAGCTTTTTAGAAGCAACTATCAAGTTCCAATCTTTTGTATCTAGCCCGATAGTTGTTTAGTTCATTCTTCAATCTGGGGTTGTCAGGTTGTTAGGAGAAGACTAGGAATGTAGGGTCAAAGTGGTTAGTTCCTCAAAAGTATAGGGTTGTCATACTGTTTGGGAAGACTGGCTTGGAGGGTCAGATGCTTTGTAATTCAAGGTATTTGAATTAGTTGATTAAAGCCTTTTGAATGAGGTGATTGGATGTAGCCAAATTAATGGTGAACTAGGATAAATCTACGTGTCACATTATTTATACTTTCATTGTTTGTTGCCTCTGAATCCGATCGCTTCTACTTTATGTAAGTTACCAAAATCGAACTAGTTTTTTTTTTTTATTTACAAATTATCAAAAAGTTATCAATTTTGGCAAACACAATTCAAACCCCCTCAGAGCTCGATCTCAAGGCTGAGCACTTTATTGTGTTTGAGAAAAGATCTAAAGGGTTCAATATGTGTGGATTCAGTGAAGAAGCTATTGTATAAAACATCCACATACCACTTCTATTTGATGGATAAATTTTTGAGTATTGGAAGGTGGTTATATTTCTCAAAAGAATACTAATGGTATTGAAATTCAAAGAAAGGAGATGAATGTTGATCAAAAGAAGATATACAAGATGCATCATAAGTCTAGAACATTCATGATAAATGCAATCACCTTCAAGGAGTTCGACAAGTGAACCAACAACGAGACAACAAAAAGTATTTATGATAGTCTGATTCTGACCCATGAAGGAAGCAAACAAGTTCAAGAAGCAGAGGCCAACATCCTAGTCAAAAAGTATGAGTTGTTCAAGATGGAAGAAGACTGAATTCTAGATCTTGGTCTCAGGACTAAAGGTACTTGAGAAGAGTTACACTAATGTTAATCATGTGAAGAAAATTATTAGGAGTTTGACAAGCAAGTGGAGACCTAAGATCACTGCCATTCAAAAAGAAAAAGATCTGAATACTCTTAAGCTAGAGGAATTAATTAGCTCTATCAAATCACATGAAATTAAGCTTGAAGAAGATGAGCCCAAAAATAAGAACAAGGCTATGGCCTTGAAATCCAATTAGAATAAGTTTTTAAAGGCAATATCCGAACTAGATGATAGTGATTGAGATTATCAGAATTTGAACCCAGAGGAAGAGGAGATTGCCTTCATATCCAGAAGAATTCAGAGGATGTGGCACAACAAGAGGAAATATTTCCTTCAGAAAGATTCCAAGCAGTCCAATAGAGGAAGGAATGAAAATTTTGACAAGAAAAACATTATCTGATATGGATGCAATGAACCTGGACATATTAAGTCAAATTTTCCAAATCTAGAGAAAGGGAAACATCGAATGAAAGATTCCAGACCCAAGAAGAAGAGTTTCATGGCTACATGGGATGATTATGAGGAATCCTCTAACGATGAACAAGCAAATTTGGCTCTAATGGCTCATACCAACTCTGCCTCTGGATCCAACACAAATTCTGAATCGGAAGTGAATCAACAAATGAAGAAACTGAGGTATTTTATGAATTTACTCGATCTGATTTAATTACTGCTATAAATGATATTTTAAATAAGAATCACAAATTTGTCTTTAAAATTGAAAACACTTAGAAAAGAAAATGTAAACCTAACTGAAAAAGTAAATGTGTTAAAGAATCAAAGTGTTGAAATTAAAACAGCAAATGCAACTCTGAAAATTGATATTACTGAGCTTAAAACAAAAAATGGAACTCTAAAAACTGATATTGTTGAACTTAAGATTGAAAATCTAACTCTAAAAAATAATCATAGTTCAACATCAATTGAAAATACCACATGTAACTCTGATAAGCATGAAGAAGTATTTCAAAATTTTCTTGCTAATGATATGGAAAGAAGCAAATATGCTTCTATTATTTATAGAGTTAGTAGAAATGGTAGAAGAGGTATAGGATTTGAAGAAATTGTAACTGAACCTAAACATATTCCTTCTAATTCTTGTGTACTGCTTTGTGTAAGAAAGGTCACTCAAAATTATCTTGTCCCATGTTAAATAAAAGGAAATACAAAAAATCTTTCAAGACTAAAAAACCAGGACCCAACCAAATTTGGGTACCTAAGAACAAAATTGTCTATGTTGCAGATGTCCTCAGCAACCGAGTTAAAACACCAATCGTGGTACTTGGATAGTGGATGCTCGCGACATTTGATGGGATAAAATTCTATGTTTCAAGAACTAACACTGAGAAGGGGAGGCACAATGACTTTTGCAAAAAGACCATATCATTGGTCAATGTACGGTTGGTAATGGTACTTCCCCTTCTGTTAAAGATGTCTTGTTTCTTAAAGGTTTTAAGCATAATCTATTAAGTATTATTCAGTTAAGTGATAATAATTTTGATATATTATTCAAAAAAATATGCAAGGCAATTAGTCAGAAAGATGGATCTGTATTATTTACAGGTCAAAGGCAAAATAATATTTATACAATAAATATGTTTAGTCTAGAGAAACAAGATGTTAAGTGTCTTATGTCAGTAAATGAAGAGAAACTAATTTGACACAAAAGATTAGGTCATGTAAACCTTAGATTAATTTCAAAATTGAATAAACTTCAACTAGTTAGAGATCTACCTCAACTTAGTTATAAAACTGAAATTATGTGTGAAGCTTGTCAAAAAAAGAAAACAAACAAAGAACTCCTTTACTCTAAAGAACTCAGTGTCTACCTCAAAGCCCCTCGAGCACTTACATATAGATTTCTTTGAGCCAGTGAAAAAAAAACCTCTCTAAGTGGAAACAAATATGACTTTGTTTAAGAATTAGTGAAATTTTCATAATCTCATTAATTTTAAAAATAGTTTAAAAAGCAAATGTGTGATTTCTGATAAAGTAATTGACGAAAATGTTTTGATTTTTTTAAAATAATTTTTTTATGGTGCTAAGTGATTAGTAATATTTTTATAATTTTAAGTGTAGAAATTAATTTTTTAAATATTCTTTAATCTTGAAAAATGTTTATGCATTACCAAATTGATTTTAATTTAATACATTTTACACTGCCTTGTAGTAAGTAATTATTTACCTTATGTTTTATATGAAAAATTGTTGTTTATATTTGTTTTAAGTGTAAAAATTGAAGTTGAAATTTGAGAGAAGTTCCTCTATGATATGTGATAACGGGAATGAGATTTATAAATTTTTGCAATTAGGAATAATTTTTTGTATGAAAATCTTGTTAGAACTAGTAATTTTCGGAATTAAATTAAGAAAATATAGTTAAATTAATTTTATTGAGATTGCACTACTTTATTTGAGAATTAAGTTTAAAATTTTTCATATGTACCTTGAGAAATGTGATATCCTATATTATTCGTAAAAGTTTCTTTTTTTCCTTTGAAAAACTTTCATTTATCTGCTGCAAATTTTTATAAAAATATAGTATAATTTTTTCTATATATTACTTTAGGGTTTAGGGTGTCACAATTGAGGTACAAAAGGTAGAAGCAGGAAAGTTTCTCAAACATCACAACATACTCTCCGCTAGTCATCGGATCCTTACTTCAAGGATAATAAATCAACCTCCTTTTTATCTTGCAAATCAACACGAAAGAAATTCCCTATAAAATTTTCCCAAGTCACCTCAACTTCAGATACTTTGAAACTAATTTTCATATTGTCCCACCAAATTTCAACCTCACTAGTTAGCTCGATAATATGAAACTATATGGTTTTGAAAATATGGTCCATTCCTTTGATCCACTTCAAAGCTTCTTCTAAATCAAAAGTTCCCTTGAACCTAGTATGACGACTCCTTAGGAGTTCAACAAAACCAAAGTGAGAAGATTGTGGCTCTCGACGATTCTAGTTCCTTTACAAAATCTCGACAAAGCAACCAATAACATTTCGTATATTGTTGCAGTTGTTTTTGCCACTATCATTGTCAGAACTATTCCTAGTACTAACGATTTCATCTATTGCCATTTAGTCGTATACCCCCACACGTAATGTGTAAGTATCCAAATAAATGAAGTTTAGTCAACATTCTCAAGACTATATTAAGTTGGGTAAGGTATAAATCCACATTAAATATCATAACACACTTAATCAATAAATCCAGTAAACTAATCAATTAATTGATTAACCCACTTAAACTAATCAATTAATCTATTTGCTAAACCATTAATACTATTTATTGATTGATTAATGTAACACCCCGATATTTTAACAGCGCGAGTTTATATATTTTTTTTAAAAACAAATTCATAAAAACAAAGAAACAAAGAAAAAATACTTTTTGATAAATTATTTAAGTCGTAACATAACGACAAAGTCAACAAATATTTACAAGCAGCGGAATAGTTTTCGAAATCAATATTCAAAGTATTCAAACATCAAAATACACAAGGGCTATGAGGCCTATCAGACAAAGCTCATACCCCTGGGGTATTCTCGGCAGACACATGTACAAAAGCACTGCTTGAGAATTTTAACCTCCCCACGTCACATCAAAAAGTGGTACATGAAACCCATCAAAATAAAATGTCAAACTGACAATATTGGTATAGGTACAATCTTCCAAATTAAAAAAAAAAAAAAAAAAAAAGAAAGACATCTAGTCCCTATACGTCAACCTAATCTGATCATTTTACAAAAACTATACATCCCGCATCTCCAATAGTTGGGTTCCAAATTACCTTGACCAACGAAACATCCTTGGTCCTCAATCGCTTAATTTTCCTATCATCAATTCTTACAGGTAATACTTCAAATGACAAGTTATCATTCAATTGAATTGTGTCTGGTTCGATCACATGAGACGGATCTGCAAGATATTTCCTTAACTGTGACACATGAAACACGTCATGAATATTGGACAGTATTGGAGGCAATGCAATCCGATAAGCAACAGGTCCAATTCGTGCATAAATCGGGTATGGTCCAATAAATTTTGGAGTCAATTTCTTCGATTTCAAGGCTCTATCAACTCCAGTCGTAGGCGTGACTCTTAGAAATACATGATCACCTTGTTCGAATTCTAAAAGTCTGCGACGCTTTTCCGCATAACTCTTTTGACGATCTTATGACATCTTCATTTTCTCTTTTATCTTCTTGACCTTATCAGTAGTCTGTTGTACCATCTTCGGTCCTACAATCAAATTTTCATTGTCCTTATACCAGCACAACGGTGTTTGACACCTACGCCCATATAAAGCCTCATATGGTGCCATTTCGATACTTGCATGGAAACTATTGTTGTAAGTAAACTCTACCAACGGAAGTACATCATCCCAACTTCCTTTATCATCTAATACACATGCTCTCAAAAGATCTTCCAAGGATTGATTTGTCCTCTCAGTCTGTCCGTCCGTTTTTGGATGGTAAGTTGAACTCAATCTTAGTTTCGTTCCCAATGCTTCATGCAATGCTCCCCAAAAGTGCGATGTGAACTTTGGGTCACGATCTGATTCGATACTCGATGGTACTCCGTGTAATCTCACAATCTCAGCAATGTAGATCTCAGTTAGCTTGTCTACCTTAGAAGTGGTCTTTACCGGTAAATAGTGTGCGTATTTAGTCAATCGATCCACCATCACCAACATAGAATCATTCTTTCTCCTTGTTTTCGGCAATCCAGTTATAAAATCCATGGAAATGATGTCCCACTTCCATTCAGGTATATCTAAAGGTTGCAACATTCCAGCAGGTCGCTGATGTTCCACTTTTGCTTTCTGACAAGTTAGACAAGTTGACACATACTCCGCTACATGTCTTTTCATTCCTGGCCACCAATAATTCTGCCTCAAATCCTGATACATCTTTGTTGCTCCAGGATGAATACTCAATTTACTCTTATGAGCCTCTTCTAAAATTGTTTTCCTCATCTTTGCAGTTTCTGATACACAAATCCTACCATTACACCTCAAAATATTATCTGGTCCGATCTTAAACTCAGTTGTCTTCCCTTGCACTATTAGGTTCCTCTTCTCTTGAATTAAGACGCCATCTTGAGAATTCACAATGTCTTCAAGTAGTCCACTAAAAATCTTAATCATTTCGAATTTCAAAATTCCTGGTGCAAACTCTACGTTCAAGTGTAGGTCTCTAAAATCTTCCCAAACCTCTTGTTGTCTAGTCATCATTGTTGAAGACACCGATACACTTCTCCTGCTCAACGCATCAACAACTACATTGGCCTTTCCAGGGTGGTACTGTAGTGTGAAATCAAAATCCTTGAGAGTCTCCATCCATCGTCTCTAATGCATGTTCAATTCCTTCTAATCAAACAAATATTTCAAACTTTTATGGTCACTGAACACGGTGAACGTGCATCCATATAAATAGTGCCTCCAGATCTTCAATGCAAAAACTACAGCAGCAAGCTCCAAGTCATGAGTAGGATAGTTTCTTTCATGAATCTTCAATTGCCTTGAGGCGTAAGCTACAACTTTCTTGTGTTGCATCACAATAAACTTCATATAGTTCTTCTAATTGCGGTAATACCAATACTAGTGAGGTTGTCAACTTTCTCTTTAGTAACTGAAAATTTTCCTCAAACTTCTCCGTCCATGCGAACGGTAGATCCTTTCTAGTAAGTTGTGTCAATGGAGCTACAATCTTAGCAAAACCTTCAATAAACCTCCTGTAGTACCCTGCCAGTCCTGTGAAACTTAAAGTAAGAGTAATAACCGCACCCCGTTTTTCAAAGCGAGGGTGTATTTTTTTTTCAAAAGAATTTAAAATAAAGCAGAGAAATAAATAAAGAAATGCCTTTGGATAAATAATTGAGTCATTAAAATTCACAAGCAGCGGAAAAAGTTTCTCAAATACATACATCCAAAGTATCTAAACAACAACCAGAAGATACAAGGAACCCATTCAACTAAGGTGTCATACTGACAATAATAGTAACAGTACAGTCTTCCGATTTAAAATAAACGCAACCCCAAAAGAAAGACATCTGTTCCCTCTGTGACAACCTAGTCTGATCATTTTACAAAACAACTAAACACCCTGACTGATCTCCACGCGCCCCGTGAGATCCTCCTAACGTAGCTGCAGTCAAGCGTTCCCATCTCCATTTCCGTCCGTAGGGTACGAACCGGTAGGATCGTCCTGACTCTCATCTGAGGGCAAAGCCCAGATTTCCACAATAATTGTAAAGGTCACCAACCGAAAATAACAGTTAACACATAACATTTAAGTTTTAAATGCTAAAAATAACTTTTCAACTAAGCATGCACCTTAGCAGGATATTCAATATGCGAAAAGTTCATACAATACTTTGCCAATTAAAAATGAAAGCAAAATGAAGTTCTCAATCCCCTAATGAAAACATAACAAATCAAGACATGGATAAGTTAATGAGTAATCAAACATCTAACTCAAACTGAGGATTTTCACTGAGCCAATCGATTGGGAAATCGATTGGGGTGAAGGATTTTAATGAAAACAGAATCCTGGGCTGAAATCAATCGATTAGGAAATCGATTGAGTGATACTGAGCCCCCTGGTTTTAAGCCAATCGATTTCCAAATCGATTTGGTCGAATATGGCTGAGTCCCTGACTTAAGGCCCAATCGATTGGGCAATCGATTTCTTAAAGGATTTTTGAAAACTGATTACGAAATCGATTGGCTAATCGATTTTGTCAATTTGGCCAAGCCCCTGTTTACCCATCCAATCGATTGGGAAATCGATTTCCCTGTGTATTCTTTCAAAAATTCATAACTAACTCAATCACATTCATACATAATCTCAAATCCTAACACTTAGCACTGATAACGCAATCGCTACAACATCATTAGTTTCGAAATAGTATTGCAAGCAAACATGTTATCACCAAATTCCAAAACATAACACTTAACATTTATAACACAATTAATACAACATCATGGGTTTCAAAATGGTATTGCAATCCAACATGTTATCACCAAATTCCAAAACATAACACTTAACATTTATAACACAATCAATACAACATCATGGGTTTCAAAATGGTATTGCAATCCAACATGTTATCACCAAATTCCAAAACATAACACTTATAACACAATTACTACACATACCAAATGAACCAACAATTCACAATTTAACAGGGTGTAGTCTCTCACGGACAAACACCTGTGCAGTCTCTCACGGACAAACACAATTCCCTCAGGAACGTAAGTCGTAAACGTACCACCTATCACGGGTCAGTACTGTTTACCGAGGTGCCACCTATCCCGGGTCTGCACAACTTACCAAACGTAAATCGTAAACGTACTGTCTATCACGGACCCGTACCGTTTACCAAGGTGCCACCTATCACGGGTCTGCACGATTTACCAAAACACACATAAGTAAACGAGACATTAAGAGATTCCCCATTCTTAATTCTCATTTAACTTAACGATTCTCAAAAACAAAACATTCAGTAAATAAGTCATTAAGAGATTCCCCATTCTTAATTCTCATTTAACTTAACGATTCTCAAAAACAAAACATTCAGTAAATAAGTCATTAAGAGATTCCCCATTCTTAATACTCATTTACTGAAACGATTTTCAAAAAACAAATATTAAGTAGCCGAGACATTAAGAGATTCCCCATTCTTAATACTCATTTACTGAAACGATTTTCAAAAAACAAATATTAAGTAGCCGAGACATTAAGAGATTCCCCATTCTTAATACTCATTTACTGAAACGATTTTCAAAAAACAAATATTAAGTAGCCGAGACATTAAGAGATTCCCCATTCTTAACGCCCAGTTAACTTAAACGATTTTCAAAAAAACAAATATTAAGTAACCGAGACATTAAGAGATTCCCCATTCTTAACGCCCAGTTAACTTAACAATTTTCAAAACAAAATATTAAGTAACCGAGACATTAAGAGATTCCCCATTCTTAACGCCCAGTTAACTTAAACGATTTTCAAAAAAACAAATATTAAGTAACCGAGACATTAAGAGATTCCCCATTCTCAACGCCCAGTTAACTTAAACGATTTTCAAAAAAACAAATATTAAGTAACCGAGACATTAAGAAAGCAAACAGACATATTAAGAGATTCCCCATTCTTAATATACTTTTGACTTAAACGATTTTCACACAAAACATTCAGTAAACGAGTCATTAAGAGATTCCCCATTCTTAATACTCATTTACCGAAACGATTTTCAAAAACGATAGTTAAGTAACCGAGACATTAAGAGATTCCCCATTCTTAACGCCCAATTAACTTAAACGATTTTCAAAA
>NC_021166.2:37668589-37669161 GCF_000331145.2 Cicer arietinum | reverse complement strand
CATTCTTAATACTCATTTAACTTAATGGTTTTCCAACTCCACACAAAACAAACTCAACAAATTCTCACATCAAAACACATCAATTAACAAACATCAAGTATGGACATGCCAAAAACAACGAACACAAATCAAAGCAAACATAACACCCAAATACATCATATTTCATTTACTCATAATCATACACAATGACTTCAAATTCATTTACCACGAAACATTTATCAGTATAAACAAAACCTAACTCTAAGGTTTTACCCATAACGCACTAGTTCCGTTTTTCCCCAAATCAATACATTTAACCCTAACAAATTCCTTCCCACACAACCACAGATAAGTCCCTAATGCAAGCTAGAAGTTTGGAAGGAGCCCTTACCTTCGCGTTAGCTCTAACGTGCGTTTCCGGTACCGCGAGTAATTCCGGTAAAATCTCCGCTCGCAACGCCGCTTCCAAATTAGTGCACTAGCACCGTAGCACGGAGGTGAGCAACTTTCCCTTCTATCTCTTCGAGAAATGAGGTTTGGATCTAGAAGAAACGAAGGGGTTTGTGTTTGAATCTCAAATACCGTTTTTCTTC
>NC_021166.2:37655369-37668364 GCF_000331145.2 Cicer arietinum | reverse complement strand
ATATATATTAAATATAACTTAACAAATATCTCAAAATATCTAGATATTTGTTAAATCACCTTTTTACCCGTAACGCATTAAATTCTCCGAAAAGGATTTACCGCACTTAATTTAAATTTATTTATCGACGAGTAATTCTAAACGGGGTCAAAATAACTTTTTGATCCTATACACACCATAATATTATTAATTTTGGCTAAAAAGCCTCCGGGCCAAAATCCAAAACACAATAAATACATAAAGGGTACTTTAAAATTATGGGTCTTACATATCCCTTTTCATAGATATTTAATAACATTACGCGCTTTCATAGTAGGTGAGACTCGTCCGCTCCATTCAATATGATTTTGTTTACTATCAACAAGAGATTAAGGATGATCAGTTCCTCAATTTGTCAATAAATAGCCAACAACCATGATTGTGGCTTAGACTATCTTAACCGAACTGTAATAGCGCTCCTTTAACTTCGATACAAGCCTCTTTCATTGATACCTAATAACCAAATGCTATTCCAAATGGAATCCCTATCTTCTAAAAAATTTCAGGGTGTTCACACCCCTTTGACAGTTATCAAACTTCATCCAGTCTTATCCCGAAATCTACCAGACGAACATCTATTACTCTTCTTAAAAAGCTCTCCACTTAGATCCTTACATAAAATCGCCTATACGTCTAACGTTAATCCATCCATACTCATCATCTTCGAGTTACCCCAACAACATAACATCTATGTCCTTGGAACCACTTCATAAATGCCATGTCGTCATGATTCGCTTAGATCCTACTTGACAATTCGTCATTTCAAAGATCTTTTCCATTTCTTGAATCCACTTATCAGCTTTTTCTAAGTTCTCACCACCCTTGAACTTTGGAGGATGGCAAAGACGAAAATCTTCCAATCCCCTTGACACAACAACACTGATCTCTTTTTCCTCTTCTCCAGATCTCGTAGAGTCCTTGGAGCTGTCTGTTTATCAACAAAAGCGTTATTCATTGCTTCAACCATTCGATCATTCCTATTGACGTCGACTTTTGCAGCGTCGTTCCTTTATGGAGGCACTGTTTCCTCAAAACCAACATCAAGAAGAAATCTTAATACCACTTGGATTCCAAAACTAACTTCCAACTACACCAACACAATGAAACTACATCGAACTCGACAAATCGGACAATTTACCCCGACGCATGATTAGATAACGGTTCCCAACCTACAGGTTGACCTACAGTCTATAACCAAAGCTCCCCAGCCCCAAAGAAATCCAAACCAAAGCTCTGATACCACAATTGTAACTCCCCGATTTTTTACAGTGCGAGCGTATATATATTTTTTTTAAAACAAATTCATAAAAACAAAGAAAAAAAGAATGAAATACTTTTGGATAAATTATTTAAGTCGTAACATAACGACAAAGTCAACAAATATTTACTAGCAGCGGAATAGTTTTCGAAATCAAAATCCAAAGTATTCAAACATCAAAATACACCGGGGCTATGAGGCCTATCAAACATAGCTCATACCCCTGGGGTATTCTCGGCAGACACCTGTACAAAAGCATTGCCATGAGATTTTTAACCTCCACACGTCACATCAAAAAGTGGCACATGGAACCCATCAAAATAAAATGTCAAGCTGACAATTTTGGTGTAGGTACAGTCTTCCAAATTTAAAAAAAGAAAGACATCTAGTCCCTATACGTCAACCTAATCTGATCATTCTACAAAAACTATACATCTCAAATGATCTTCACGCGCCCCGCAAGATCCTCCTCACACAGCTCTAGTCAGGTGTGTCCAACTAGGTTCCCATCCACATGGTAATAACCGGTGGGAATATCCTGGTTCTCATATGAGGACAAAGCCCAAATTTCCACAATAGTTGTAATGGTCACCAACCGAAATTAACAATTAAAACATAACATTTAAGTTTGAAATGCACAAAATAACCTTTCAACTTAGCATGCACCTTAAGAGGGTTTCCATATGCCAAACATGCATAAACAAAGTTGAAAAATGAAGTTTTAAACAAAATTGCACTGCTGTATTCAAATACAGCATCTCTGTATTCAAATACAACATCTCTGTATTCGAATACAGCATCTTTGTATTCGAATACAAGGATGTTTCATAAGTCAGCAGCAAAAACAACATGTATGTATTCGAATACAACCTTCTGTCATCGACTATACATAAGTCAGTAGCTAAAACATGATGTCTGTATTCGAATACAACCTTCTGTATTCTAATACACATCAGAAAACAGCAGAAAAGAGCAAAATTCAGCTTTTAAAAGGGTTTCGAACTCAATCAACACTTATACACAAATCCAAATAGTCACACTTAGCAATTATAGCACATTCACCATGAGAACTTAAATTTCCAAAAGGTTTTACAATTAATCACACTTACATACAAATCCAAAACATTCACACTTAGAAATTATAGCACAATCACCATGACAATTTGAGTTTCGAAAAGGTTTTTCCATCAATCACACTTACACACAAATCCAAAACATTCCCACTTAGCAATTATAGCACAATCACCATGACAACTTGAGTTCAAACACTCAATCAAAATCTTGAATCAAACATGACTCGCGTGCCAAGCACCCTAATGCAATGTGTATATGCCAAAATGCATGAATTCCGGAATTCCAAACCAAAACCCTCCTCGAAGGGGCATAAGTCATAATTGTACCGCCTATCACAGGCCTTGTACTAATTACCGAGGTGCCACCAATCACAGGTCCGCACGATTTACTAAAGTGTCACCTATCACAAGCCTTACACTGTTTTCTAGAGTGCAATCGCTCACAGATCAGCACAACTAGAGTGCAATCTCTCACAGATCAGCCCGACGCGATAATCCCCGCAAGGATAAGATGAACCAACTAATCATATGACATCATCTCGTGGCCCATCACAGTCACCACTATCACCATGGCCCCATTGCGGTCACCATGTACTATGAAATGCATGATATAACGCCCCAAATTTTTTAATAAAAAGTTACTTAAAAATATTTGTTTTCTTTTAAAAACAACTATAATTTTTTTCTTTCTTAGGAGTAGTTCATGTAATAATTTGAGGGTGCGTCAGAAAATGACTTGATATATATTTTTTTTTGTGTAAAAGAACATAATGCAATTTACTAAAATATTATTTATTCATTTATTTGCAAAAGAAGCAATGTTGACTGAAATTAATGACATTCAAATTTTTTCTAGCAAATGAAATATCACGTCCGTATTTCTATTAAAAGTTAATGATGAAGAGTAAATAACTTTACAATGTGCCACAAAAATTTAGTAATACAAAACATTATTTTTAAGTAAAATCCCATTTTCCCACGTGCGTGTACCAATCAAACATCATTCATGCAACTCTTTGAAATCATTAGTACCTAAATGTTGATGTAAGGGGTCAGCTCATCCCACAACAAAAATTAAACCAAATAATAAATTAACAACCATAAAATATGAATATAAGATCTTTTTGTAATAAAAGATTTAAAAAATTGATTCTTTAATAGTTCTCAAAGATGTATCAAAAGTCATAGAATGTATCTAAATAAAACAAGTAGCAACCGTAGAACAAATAATTAGATCAAAATAAAATAACAATAAAATGTATGCAAGTTATGCATGCTCCTAAACATATATGATCCGAATATAACAAGCCACACAGGCGTCCACACAGAAGTCACCCATACCAATGGGGAAAATTAAACCAGCCACATAGGTGTCCACAAAGATGCATATGATATGTCATGAAATGATAATGATGCTCAAAGATACATATCACCATCGACTTAGATAATCACACAAATCACAAGACACTTAGGCAACCACAAAGATAACAATATTTAAAATCCAAATCACCAGCCACTTAGGCAACCACAAAGATAACAATATTTAAAACACAAATCACCAGCCACTTAGGCAATCACAAAGATAACAATATTTAAAATGCAAATCACCAACCACTTTGGCAACCACAAAGATAAAAATATTTAAAATACAAACCACCAACCAAACCACTTAGACAACCACATAGATAAAATATTCAAAACACAAATCACAAGCCACTTAGGCAACCACAAAAATAATATTATTTAAAACACAAATCACCCGTCACTTAGGCAACCACATAGATAAAATATTTAAGATTAAATTTTAATCACATAAGACATCAAAGTTTTATTCTCATAGACGCTTACAATCAAGACTTAATAATTTTGTTATCCCAAATGTATAACACACAAACATGTGAATAAATGTCGTACGGTCATAACTTTCATTTTATAAACTATAAAATTGGATTAACGACGTGTTATTGATAGACATCAAAACTCAAATAACGAATAACACATACAAATATAAACTTTATTTCTTCTACTATAAATTTTCTCCGATTATTAGTCATTTAGACATACAAATCAAGGTTTGCCGCTAAACACATCACAAAAATCAACTTAATCATGTTATCATAATTAAAATTAAAACTTTACCCCAATTCCCCCAAGACTCATATAGATTTCTTAAAAATGAAAACTTTGAAATGAAATAGCACAAAAATCAAAACTTTAAATTAAAGACATCCTAAAAAATAGTACTCATGAGATCATAATAAAAATCATAGCTTTATAATTAAGTACACATAAACAACACAAAAATAATAACTTTACATCAAATATATGACATCAAACATATTACTCATGTTATAATAATAAAAATCGGAATTTATAATTAAGTTTATCAAAGCAACCATATTACTCATAAAAACAAAATATTATAGTTATATTATTTAAGGCAAATAAACATTAATATTTTTCTTTTAAGACATCAAGACATATATCAATATCTTACAAACTATTAATTTAATATCTAGCCTAACATTGCATGGGGAAAAGCCCTTACCTTAGGCGCTTTCTTTCTTAACACCTCTAAATTTGCACGAGAAATAGCTCACGAGGCAGTAATGAATTCAACACCGATAGATATTAGAATTTACGACTCAGAAAATTATTTTGAGAGTGTAAGAATGACTGAAATGTATGAACATATAAGCTATGTATGTTGCACTACTACCCTTGATTTGTTGTCTAAAATTGAAGTGCACTTAATTCCAACATTATGCTACCAATAATTACTATTTCTTTAATTTTATTAGGTTGTTACAAAGTCAATTGAAATCATGTGTATGAGTTAATTATAATTAACTAATAGAGTTCACCATATATTGAAGGGTGTCACACACCAATTTTAACTAAATAAGTAAATTAGATATTATCACATCATCCTTTTAATTTTTTATCTAATAGTTATGAAACCAAAAATTTCATAGAATTATTTTTGTAGACAATTAAAATAAAATTATAATTTTAGTTTAAGAGATGAATGCATGATATACAAAAAGGACAATAGTCTTTTTGTGTCCACTATTAATTGCACAAAAAAAAAACCTATAATTAAATTTATAATCTTCCTTAAAAAATAAATTCAAGGTGTTTAAAATGAGTTAATGCACATTATGCCAAGAAAACACCATTAATTGTCATAAAATCTTATCATAAAGGAGAGTAAAAGAATGAGTCAAATCACTAATTTTTGTTTTTTAAAGGATGGACCAAAAATATTTTCAAAACACTTATATATAAAGATTGAGTTTCACTAACTCTATAATATCTCCTAAAATGAATACTTATTTGGTCGCTGTAACACCCCGTTTTTCAAAGCGAGGGTGTATATTTTTTTTTTTTCAAAAGGAATAAAAACAAAACAGAGAATTAAATCAGGAAATGCCTTTGGATAAATAATTGAGTCATTATAATTTACAAGCAGCGAAAAAGTTACTCCAATTATAAATCCAAACCATTTACCCAACAACAAATGGTACATGTAACCCATCGAAAATAACATGTCAAGCTGACAATATTAGTATAGGTACAGTCTTCCATTTTAAAATAAATGCAATACAAAAGAAAGACATCCGTTCCCTCTGTGACAACCTAGTCTGATCATTTTACAAAACAACTAAACACCCTGAGTGATCTCCACGCGCCCCGTGAGATCCTCCTAACGTAGCTGCAGTCAAGCGTTCCCATCCCCATTCCCGTCCGTAGGGTACGAACCGGTAGGACCGTCCTGACTCTCATCTGAGGGCAAAGCCCAGATTTCCACAATAATTGTAAAGGGTCACCAACCAAAAAAATAACAGTTAACACATAGCAATTAAGATTTTAAATGCTCAAAATAACCTTTCAACTAAGCATGCACCTTAAAAGGGTTTCCATATGCCAAACATGCATAAACAAGGTTGAGAAATGAAGTTTTTAACAAAACAACATTGTTGTATTCGAATACAGCATCTCTGTATTCGAATACAAGGCTGTTTCAGCATTCAGCAAAAAAAACAGCATGTCTGTATTCGAATACAACAGTCTGTATTCGACTACACAGCAAGTCAGTAGCAAAATGTATTCGAATACAGCAGTCTGTATTCGACTACACAGTAAGTCAGTGGCAAAAACAGCATGTCTGTATTCGAATACAACAGTCTGTATTCGACTACACAGCAAGTCAGTAGCAAAATGTATTCGAATACAGCAGTCTGTATTCGACTACACAGTAAGTCAGTGGCAAAAACAGCATGTCTGTATTCGAATACAACAGTCTGTATTCGACTACACAGCAAGTCAGTAGCAAAATGTATTCGAATACAGCAGTCTGTATTCGACTACACAGTAAGTCAGTGGCAAAAACAGCATGTCTGTATTCGAATACAACAGTCTGTATTCGACTACACAGCAAGTCAGTAGCAAAATGTATTCGAATACAGCAGTCTGTATTCGACTACACAGTAAGTCAGTGGCAAAAACAGCATGTCTGTATTCGAATACAACAGTCTGTATTCGACTACACAGCAAGTCAGTAGCAAAATGTATTCGAATACAGCAGTCTGTATTCGACTACACAGTAAGTCAGTGGCAAAAACAGCATGTCTGTATTCGAATACAACAGTCTGTATTCGACTACACAGCAAGTCAGTAGCAAAATGTATTCGAATACAGCAGTCTGTATTCGACTACACAGTAAGTCAGTGGCAAAAACAGCATGTCTGTATTCGAATACAACAGTCTGTATTCGACTACACAGCAAGTCAGTAGCAAAATGTATTCGAATACAGCAGTCTGTATTCGACTACACAGTAAGTCAGTGGCAAAAACAGCATGTCTGTATTCGAATACAACAGTCTGTATTCGACTACACAGCAAGTCAGTAGCAAAATGTATTCGAATACAGCAGTCTGTATTCGACTACACAGTAAGTCAGTGGCAAAAACAGCATGTCTGTATTCGAATACAACAGTCTGTATTCGACTACACAGCAAGTCAGTAGCAAAATGTATTCGAATACAGCAGTCTGTATTCGACTACACAGTAAGTCAGTGGCAAAAACAGCATGTCTGTATTCGAATACAACAGTCTGTATTCGACTACACAGCAAGTCAGTAGCAAAATGTATTCGAATACAGCAGTCTGTATTCGACTACACAGTAAGTCAGTGGCAAAAACAGCATGTCTGTATTCGAATACAACAGTCTGTATTCGACTACACAGCAAGTCAGTAGCAAAATGTATTCGAATACAGCAGTCTGTATTCGACTACACAGTAAGTCAGTGGCAAAAACAGCATGTCTGTATTCGAATACAACAGTCTGTATTCGACTACACAGCAAGTCAGTAGCAAAATGTATTCGAATACAGCAGTCTGTATTCGACTACACAGTAAGTCAGTGGCAAAAACAGCATGTCTGTATTCGAATACAACAGTCTGTATTCGACTACACAGCAAGTCAGTAGCAAAATGTATTCGAATACAGCAGTCTGTATTCGACTACACAGTAAGTCAGTGGCAAAAACAGCATGTCTGTATTCGAATACAACAGTCTGTATTCGACTACACAGCAAGTCAGTAGCAAAATGTATTCGAATACAGCAGTCTGTATTCGACTACACAGTAAGTCAGTGGCAAAAACAGCATGTCTGTATTCGAATACAACAGTCTGTATTCGACTACACAGCAAGTCAGTAGCAAAATGTATTCGAATACAGCAGTCTGTATTCGACTACACAGTAAGTCAGTGGCAAAAACAGCATGTCTGTATTCGAATACAACAGTCTGTATTCGACTACACTTTCGGATCAAAGAGGAAGAGTGGAGTTGCGAAACCTTTGTTCTAACACTCACCCAACCTTGGGTTACTAGTTTTGAAGAAAAGGAACGAAAAAGAAAGCAAAACCAAGAAGGAGAAGAAATGGGTTTTCGCGAGGCACGGGAGGAAGAAGATGGAAAATTGGAATTTTCTTTCCTTCCTTTTTCCTTTCTTTGTTTTTCCTTCCTTTCTATTTCCTTCTTTCCTTTATATAACCTTTTCTTTTCCTTTTCCTTCCTTCTAATTTCCTTTCTTTCTATTCTCTCCAAGCAAACATATATATATATATATATATTAAACATAACTTAACAAATATCTCAAAATATCTAGATATTTGTTAAATTACCATTTCACCGTAACGCATTAAATTCTCCGTAAAGGATTTACCGCACTTAATTTAAATTTATTTATCGACGAGTAATTCTAAATGGTGTCAAAATAACTTTTTGATCCTATAAACTCCAAAATATTATTAACTTTGGCTAAAAAGCCTCCGAGTCAAAATCCAAAATATAAAAAATACATAAAGTGTACTTTAAAATTACGGGTCTTACAGTCGCAAATAAAACTAACAAACAATATAACTTTTATAAATTATAATTTAATTAAATAATTCAACTAAAAATTTATCAACTAAAATAACTCAAGCAAGACAAGAATGTCACTCACACATAACAAAATAAAACAAACCTATCAAACAAATCAATTTCATGATTATCGAAATTATTCAAATAAAAAAAATGCACAATAGTCCATTTAGGCAATGATGAAATCATAAATCGTCCTCATGTACTTGTCATGCCAAAACAATCAAATAAAAATAAAGATTATAATTATTCACGTAGAATAGAGTGTGATAGAACTTAATTTAATTTATTTACACATAAAATAATTATTAAATTAATAATAGCAATTACTAAAAAACACATATATAATATACATGAAAATTTTTCGGTGTTACACATGAGCATACTCTGACTCTATCCACAACAATCATTAAGTAAATGAAGATATTAAAAGATTCTCCATTTTTAATACTCATTTCACAATAATGATTTTCAAAGTCCACACAGAGCATACTCAAACATTTATTTTTCCACCACTCACATCAAATTTAATCCACAATTTACATTAAACCTGATCAATTCAAAATCCACACCAAGTTTAATCATCAATCACCACAAATTTCCACAAAATTCAAACATAACTTATGCCAAACTAATTTTCACAAAACACACCTCAAACACATCAAATTTCATTTCCACAACAACACACATACATGAATGAAATTCTTTTTCCACAAAACACTCATCAATATCTCCAAAACCGAACTCCAAAATTTCACCCACAAAAGCATTTAATTCATTTTCCCCAAATCTCCAAAACCCAACTCTTTTAACGTTAGCTTTAACGAGCGATTACGGTACCGCGAGTAATTCCGATAAAATCTCTGCTCGCGACGTCTCTTCCAAAGTTGGTTCACTAGCACCGTAGCATGGAGGTGAGCAACTTTCCCTTCTATCTCTTCGCGAAATGAAGCTTAGATCTAGAAGAAATGTGAGGGTTTCTGTTTGACGGTTTTGAAATCCCTAACACCGTTTTTCTTCGTTTTTGAATCAAACAAGAAGAATGAAGCTGAGAAAT
Organism: Cicer arietinum; assembly: GCF_000331145.2. NCBI lineage: Eukaryota > Viridiplantae > Streptophyta > Magnoliopsida > Fabales > Fabaceae > Cicer > Cicer arietinum. The sequence continues at coordinate 37,658,504 of NC_021166.2, read as the reverse complement.
CTTTGTTTTCTAACCCACCAAGCCTTGGGTTTCTTTTCTTGAAGTAAAAGAAAACAACAAAAATGAAGAATGGAGAAGGAAGAAAGATGGGGTTCGCGAGGCAGGGACATGAATTGATTTTCTTTCTGTTTTCTTTTCTTCCTTTCTATTTCCTTTTCTTTCTTTATATATCTAGATATTTATCAAAATTACCATTTCACCCATAACTTCTCAAACCATTTGATAAAAATATCTACTCTCGTCGCTACTCAATTGACAAATACAATTTTCAGCAACCCGAGATATTTTTAACCAACTGCCCAGAATTAAATTCTTCGTAACATAAATAAATTATTCTTTGACAAAAGATTCACCGGACTTAATCTAATTTATTTATCGTTGAATAATTTTAGTTGGGGTATCTGTAACACCCCGATTTTCAAAGCGAGGGTGTATTTTTTTTTTAAAAAACAAACTCATGAACACAAAGAATAATTAAGTGAAATACCTTTGAATAAATATTTAAGTCGTAACACGACGACAAATAAGTCAACAGAATTTACAAGCAGCGGAAAAGTTTTGAAATACGAATCCAAAGTATTTACACTTCAAAAAGTGGTACATAGACCCCATCATAATAAAATGTCAAACAGATAATATTAGTATAGGTACAGTTTTCCAAATTAAAATAACTGTGACCCAAAAAGAAAGACGTCTAGTCCCTATACATCAACCTAATCTGATCATTCTACCAAAAAACTATACACCCTGAGAGATCTCCACGCGCCCCGCGAGATCCTCCTACATAGCTCCAGTCAAACATTCTCATCTACATTCCCATCCGTAGGGTACGAACCGGTAGGATCGTGCTGGCTCTCATCTGAGGGCAAAGCCCAGATTTCCACAATAGTTGTAAAGGGTCACCAACCGAAATTAACAGTTAACACATAACATTTAAGTTTTTAAATGCACAAAATAACCTTTCAACTAAGCATGCACCTTAAAAGGATTTCCGATATGCAAAAAGTTCATATAATGCTTGCCAATTAAAAATGAAATCAAAATAAAGTTCTCAATCCATCGAGTAATACATAACTGACTAAAACATCGATAAATCAATTGAGCAATCGATTATCTAACTCAAAATAAGAATTTCTACTGCGCCAATCGATTGCCAAATCGATTTTGTCAGTTCTGTTGAGCTCCTGCATGGCCAAATCGATTTCCAAATCGATTTTGTCAGTTTTGCTGAGTTCCTGTGTGGCCAAATTGATTTCCAAATCGATTTTGTCAGTTTTGCTGAGTTCCTGACTTAAGGCCAATCGATTTCCAAATCGATTTCTTAAATGGTTTTGAAAAACATATTACAAATTCGATTGGTAAATCGATTTGCCAATTTAGCAAAGTCCTTGAAACTCATCAAATCGATTGGGAAGTCGATTTCCCTGCTTATCCTTCCAAAAATACATAAACTAATCCAATCACATTCATACCCAACTCCAAACCTTAACACATAGCAATTTTCACACAATCACTACGACAAATTGGGTTTCAAAATAGTTTTACAATCCATCACTCTTACAAACAATATCAATACACAACACTTAGCAATTTCAACACAATTTCCACGACAACTCAAATTCAAAATACTCAATCATAAACTTGAATTAAACACGACTCGCATGGACATATACCGACTTCATTCACAACAGACGTTAAACCATAAACGTACTGCCTATCACGGGCCCGTATCGTTTATCGAGGTGCCACCTATCACGGGTCTGCACGGTTTTCAAAAACGTAAATCATAAATGTACCGCCTATCACAGGCCAAAGTACTATTTATCAAGGTGCCACCTATCACGGGTCTGCACGATTTACAAAAAGGATGAAAATGCATGAACATATACCGACTTCATTCACAACAGACGTTAAACCATAAACGTACTGCCTATCACGGGCCCGTACCGTTTATCGAGGTGCCACCTATCACGGGTCTGCACGATTTACAAAAAGCATGAAAATGCATGAGCATATACTGACTCCATCCACAACAATCGTTAAGCAAATGCAGATATTAAAAGATTCCCCATTTTTAATACTCATTTAACTTAAACGATTTTCACAACAAACATTAAGCAAACAAAAATATTAAGAGATTCCCCGTTCTTAATACTCTTTTGACTTAAACGATTTTCAAAACAAATTTTAAGTAAACAAGACATTAAGAGATTCCCCATTCTTAATACTCATTTAACTTACACGATTTTCCAAAACAAACATTAAGTAAACAAGTCATTAAGAGATTCCCCATTCTTAATACTCATTTAACTTACACGATTTTCCAAAACAAACATTAAGTAAACAAGTCATTAAGAGATTCCCCATTCTTAATACTCATTTAACTTACACGATTTTCCAAAACAAACATTAAGTAAACAAGTCATTAAGAGATTCCCCATTCTTAATACTCATTTAACTTACACGATTTTCCAAAACAAACATTAAGTAAACAAGTCATTAAGAGATTCCCCATTCTTAATACTCATTTAACTTACACGATTTTCCAAAACAAACATTAAGTAAACAAGACATTAAGAGATTCCCCATTCTTAATACTCGTTTAACTCTAATGGTTTTCAAATTCCACACCAAACAAACTCAAAACATATTATCAGATCCAATCCACAACTCATACCAAAACACATTAATTCATTTTTCCACAAAATCCAACCATACACACAACAAATTTCATCAGTACTAATTAAGAACACGTCAAATACGACGACACAAATCAACACAATCCACCACTAAAACACAACAAAATTCTTTTCCAAACAACCACAGATAAGTCCCTAAATGCAAACTAGAAGTTTGGAAGGAGCCCTTACCTTCACGTTAGCTTTAACGTTCGATTACGGTACCGCGAGTAAATCCGGTAAAATCTCCGCTCGCAACGTCGCCTCCAAAGTTGGTTCCCTAGCACCGTAGCGTGGTAGTGAGAAACTTCCCCTTCTATCTCTTCGCGAAATGAAGCTTAGATCTAGATGAAACGGGGAGGTTTGTGTTTGACGGTTTTGAAATCCATAACACCGTTTTTGAATCCGGGAAGAAGGAAGGAGTTGGGAACTTGATCTTTCTCACCCACTAGCCTTG
>NC_021166.2:37652244-37655222 GCF_000331145.2 Cicer arietinum | reverse complement strand
AAGTTGGTTCCCTAGCACCGTAGCATGGTAGTGAGCGACTTTCCCTTCTATCTCTTCGCGAAACGAAGCTTGGATCTAGATGAAACGGGGAGGTTTGTGTTTGACGGTTTTGAAATCCCTAATACCGTTTTTCTTCGTTTTTCGAAACAACGAGGAAGAGTGAAGTTGAGAACTCCTTGTCCTATCACCCACCAAGCCTTGGGTTTCTATTCTTGAAGAAAGGAAGCAAAGAAAACGAAAATGGAAGAAGGATGAAAATGGGGTTTTCACGCGAGCGCAGGGAGGGAGAGGAAGAAGTTTCTTGTTTTCTTTCGCAAAGAGAACCATAACACCCATAACGCATTTCACCCATAACGCATTTCACCCATAACGCATTAAATTCTTCGTAAAAGATTCACCGCAGTTAATTTAATTTATTCATCGACGAGTAATTCTAATCGGCATCAAAATATCTTTTTGATCATATAAACTCCAAAATATTAATAACTTTGGCTAAAAAGTCTCCGAGTTCAATACCAAAATACACTAAAATACATAATGTATACTTTAAAATTATGGGTCTTACATTACTACCCCCCTAAAATTAGTTTCGTCCTCGAAACTTAAAGTACGAGTAGCAATCCACACTAGGTTTGTACTCAAATTCAATACACTAGTCACAAATTGTTTCACCCGGCCTTCTCGAAAAAGTGTTGCCTACCCCTTTTCATAGGGTGTTTAATAACTCACACACATCCATAGTCGGTAAGGCTCGTCCGTTCCATTCAACATGATTTTGTCTACTATCAACAAGAGATTAAGGATGATCAGTCCCTCAATTTGTCAATAAATAGCCAACAACCATGATAGTGGCTTAGACTATCTTAGCCGAACTGTAATAGCGCTCCTTGCAACTTACAAAAGCAGTCAACAATCTTCTCAAAGTCCATTGAATTTCCCTTATTTTCCTATAACTTTGATCCTGTCGACGAAGTAAAATATCCCATACCTATGTCACGTAGTCTCATTGGCATCTACTTGGTACGAAACATCCATTTGGTACCAAACTGAAACACTTAGAATGACCCCAACACACTGAGCACAGAACAATCACTACATCCGAGAACTCCTAAATTTCTCCCTTGTCCACAAATCCTCGATTTTTCTTAAGTCGTACAACTACGTCAAACTGTAGTGTTCTTATCGGTATGTTATTCCAGTTATAAATTTAATAATTCCATCCCCACATATGCTTGGTGATCAAAACTACCTCAAATATTTTCGGAAACAAGCTAAAGACTATACCACTTGGGACACACAAGCTTCCTTTGATTGACGAACACAATAACAATCCCCATGACATGCACTCGAGTAATGTCTTTATATCATTGGCATACCTTTATAATAATAATGTCTGAGTTATAGGTGAGATAATTCCTTTCATCAATCTTTAATTGTCATAAGCTACATCTCTATGTGCTGCTCCACAAATTTCTTGGTACCTTTTCCAATATTTGGTTCACTCGCTGGATTCTTATTCCCTCTCAACCTTCACCGAGATACGAACTGAAAGAATCCTAACAATCGAACGTCCTAAAGAATTATTTCTCAAACGTTCCCCATAAGCATTTCCTAAGAACTAATTATCTATAACTTCATCCTCATAAATTTTTCAGTACAATATCTCAAAAACTCACATACCTTTCTTCGTCCATCCAGTTACTGAAACGATCATTTCAAATCTTCACGCTTGACTTCCCAAGACCAACAACTAAACCATAAATCAGTTGTTACATTTCTTCTTTTTAACTTTCTATCAATGAATAAGATTCTAAAATTTCATCCTCAAAATCTCCAAACACTTCCATTCTTAACATGAATTATTTATCACTTGCCCGCCTCAACTCCTTCGATTATGAAAGTTTTAAGCATCAATTGGTCGTTCATCCAACCTTGCGGATTTTAAATCATCAACTAAAAAAAAAATCAACCATCTTAGGGTCTCAAATCAAATCTCGAATAATCCTTCTGACCTATCAAAATATTAACATTCTCTTAGTAATTCCCATCCTTTAATAGACTCTCAAAACTTATATTACCGCCATCTCGAAGTATTCCCGTACCCGATACTTCAAATTCCACTTAATGGTAACATAGAGTTCAATACATCAAGGCCTAACTCATTATGTTTTGCCGAACATCGCTCAAAATTCACACTTACGTGTCTATAGTTCCATCCAATATCACTATCCATACTTACTATCTCCTAAACCACCAAGAGATTTGTCATTTATCAACTAAATACATGGTCTCACTCCTACACTCGTGATGAGATGTCTCACTCCTACACTCGTTATGAGATTCATACTTAATAATCCAAGTTGTGAATATAGTCTAACTCGAATGCTTGACTTTTCTCCTCAAGGTATCGACAATTCCTCAAAGCGTATTTTATCTATCCAAATGAGTATTCACTCCTAATGTGCAACGCTCCCTTAACTTCAATACCAGTCTCTTTCATTGACACCTAAGCACCAAATGTTATCCCAAATGGAAGCCTCGTCTTCTCAACAATTCCATGATGTTCACATCTCTTTGACAGTTGTCAAACTTCATCCAGTTTCATCCTGAAATCTACCAGGAAAACATCTAATACTTTTCTTAACAAAAGTCTCAACTTAGATCTTTACTTGAAATCCCTTATTAGTCCAATGTTAATCTATCCATACTCATCATCTTCGTGTTTACACCAACACATAGCTCCTGTGTCCTTGGAACCATTTTATAAATTCCATGCCGTCGTGATTTGCTTCAACTCTGCCTGACAATCCGTCATCTCGAAGATCTTTTCCACTTCTTGAATCCACTAGTCAACTCTTTTCCTGAGTCCTCATCACCCTTGAACTTTGGAGGATGGTAACGACGAAAATATTCTAATCCTCTTAATCTTACGAGCACATATCTCTCTTTTCCTCTTCTCCAGATCCCGCAGAGTCTTT
>NC_021166.2:37613952-37651883 GCF_000331145.2 Cicer arietinum | reverse complement strand
AAGCGATGGTGTATTTTTTTTTCAAAAGAAATTAAACTAAAACAGAGAAATAAACGAGGAAATGCCTTTGGATAAATAATTGAGTCATTATAATTTACAAACAGCGGAAGAGTTTCTCCAATTATAAATCCAAAACATTTACACAACAACAAATGGTACATGGAACCCATTCAAGTAAAAAGTCAAACTGACAATATTAGTATAAGTACAGTTTTCCAAACTAAAAATACTCCAATCCAAAAAGAAGGACACCTAGTTCCTATACATCATCCTAATCTGATCATCCTACCAAAAAGCTATACACCCTGAGTATCTCCACGCGCCCCGTGAGATCCTCCTAACGTAACTGCAGTCACGCGTTCCCATCTCCATTCCCGTCCGTAGGGTACGAACCGGTAGGACCGTCCTGACTCTCATCTGAGGGCAAAGCCCAGATTTCCACAATAATTGTAAAGGGTCACCAACCAGAAAATAATAGTTAACACATAACAATTAAGTTTTTAAATGCCCAAAATAACTTTTCAACTAAGCATGCACCTTAAAAGGATTTTCCATATGCTAAAAGTTCATATAATGCTTGCCAATTAACAATGAACTCAAAATGAAGTTCTCAAACCATCAAGTAATACATAACTGACCAAAGCATTGATAAATCAATTGAGCAATCGATTATCTAACTCAAAATAAGAATTTCTACTGAGCCAATCGATTGCCAAATCGATTTTGTCAGTTCTGCTGAGCTCCTGCATGGCCAAATCGATTTCCAAATTGATTTTGTCAGTTTTGCTGAGTTCCTAACTTAAGGCCAATCGATTTCCAAATCGATTTTTTAAATGGTTTTAAAAAATAGATTACAAATTCGATTGGTAAATCGATTTGCCAATTTAGCAAAGTCCCTGCAACTCATCAAATCGATTGGGAAGTCGATTTCCCTGCTTATCCTTCCAAAAATACATAAACTAATCCAATCACATTCATACCCAACTCCAAACCTTAACACTTGGCAATTTTCACACAATCACTACGACAAATTGGGTTTCGAAATAGTTTTACAATCCATCACTCTTACAAACAATATCAATACACAACACTTAGCAATTTCAACACAATTTCCACGACAACTCAAATTCAAAATACTCAATCATAAACTTGAATTAAACACGACTCGCGTGCCAAGCACCCTAATGCAATGCGTATATGCCAAAATGCATGGACTCGGAATTCCAAACCAAAACCCTCCTCGAAGGGCCGTAAATCATAATTGTACCGCCTATCGCAGGCCAAAGTACCAATTACCGAGGTGCCACCTATCACGGGTCAGCACGATTTACTAAAAAGCGTAAATCATAAACGTACCACCTATCACGGGTCAGTACAGTTTACCGAGGTGTCACCTATCACGGGTCAACACGATTTACTAAAAGAAAAAGCGAGAATCGTAAACGTACCGCTAAATTGTAAATGTACCCCCTATCACATGCCAAAGTACTATTTACCAAGATGCCACCTATCACGGGTCTGCACAATTTACAAAAAAAAGAAAACCATAAACGTACTGCCTATCACGGGCCCATATCGTTTATCGAGGTGCCACCTATCACGGGTCTGCACGGTTTTCAAAAACGGTAAATCGTAAACGTACCACCTATCACGGGTCAGTACAGTTACCATGGTGTCACCTATCACGGGTCAACACGATTTACCAAAAAGTAAATCGTAAACGTACCACCTATCACGGGTCAGTACAGTTACCATGGTGTCACCTATCACGGGTCAACACGATTTACTAAAAGAAAAAGCGGGAATCGTAAATGTACCACCTATCACGGGTCAGTACAGTTACCATGGTGTCACCTATCACGGGTCAACACAATTTACCAAAAACGTAAATCGTAAACGTACCACCTATCACGGGTCAGCACAGTTTACCAAGGTGTCACCTATCACGGGTCGACACAATTTACCAAATGAAATGCATGAGCATACACAGACTCCATTCACAACAATCGTTAAGCAAATGCAGATATTAAAAGATTCCCCATTTTTAATACCCATTTAACTTAAACGACTTTCAAACAACATTAATTAAATAAGTCATTAAGAGATTCCCCGTTCTTAATACCGATTTAACTTAATGATTTTCAAAACAAAACGTTAAGCAAACAGTCATATTAAGAGATTCCCCATTCTTAATACCGATTTATCTTAATGATTTTCAAAACAAAACGTTAAGCAAACAGTCATATTAAGAGATTCCCCATTCTTAATATACTTTTGACTTAAACGGTTTTCTCGCAAAACATTCAGTAAACGAGTCATTAAGAGATTCCCCATTCTTAATACTCATTTACCGAAACGACTTTCAAACAACATTAATTAAATAAGTCATTAAGAGATTCCCCGTTCTTAATACCGATTTAACTTAATGATTTTCAAAACAAAACGTTAAGCAAACAGTCATATTAAGAGATTCCCCATTCTTAATATACTTTTGACTTAAACGATTTTCTCGCAAAACATTCAGTAAACAAGTCATTAAGAGATTCCCCATTCTTAATACTCATTTACCGAAACGACTTTCAAACAACATTAATTAAATAAGTCATTAAGAGATTCCCCGTTCTTAATACCGATTTAACTTAATGATTTTCAAAACAAAACGTTAAGCAAACAGTCATATTAAGAGATTCCCCATTCTTAATACTCATTTACCGAAACGACTTTCAAACAACATTAATTAAATAAGTCATTAAGAGATTCCCCGTTCTTAATACCGATTTAACTTAATGATTTTCAAAACAAAACGTTAAGCAAACAGTCATATTAAGAGATTCCCCATTCTTAATACTCATTTACCGAAACGACTTTCAAACAACATTAATTAAATAAGTCATTAAGAGATTCCCCGTTCTCAATACCGATTTAACTTAATGATTTTCAAAACAAAACGTTAAGCAAACAGTCATATTAAGAGATTCCCCATTCTTAATACTCATTTACCGAAACGACTTTCAAACAACATTAATTAAATAAGTCATTAAGAGATTCCCCGTTCTCAATACCGATTTAACTTAATGATTTTCAAAACAAAACGTTAAGCAAACAGTCATATTAAGAGATTCCCCATTCTTAATACTCATTTACCGAAACGACTTTCAAACAACATTAATTAAATAAGTCATTAAGAGATTCCCCGTTCTCAATACCGATTTAACTTAATGATTTTCAAAACAAAACGTTAAGCAAACAGTCATATTAAGAGATTCCCCATTCTTAATACTCATTTACCGAAACGACTTTCAAACAACATTAATTAAATAAGTCATTAAGAGATTCCCCGTTCTTAATACCGATTTAACTTAATGATTTTCAAAACAAAACGTTAAGCAAACAGTCATATTAAGAGATTCCCCATTCTTAATACTCATTTACCGAAACGACTTTCAAACAACATTAATTAAATAAGTCATTAAGAGATTCCCCGTTCTTAATACCGATTTAACTTAATGATTTTCAAAACAAAACGTTAAGCAAACAGTCATATTAAGAGATTCCCCATTCTTAATACTCATTTACCGAAACGACTTTCAAACAACATTAATTAAATAAGTCATTAAGAGATTCCCCGTTCTCAATACCGATTTAACTTAATGATTTTCAAAACAAAACGTTAAGCAAACAGTCATATTAAGAGATTCCCCATTCTTAATACTCATTTACCGAAACGACTTTCAAACAACATTAATTAAATAAGTCATTAAGAGATTCCCCGTTCTCAATACCGATTTAACTTAATGATTTTCAAAACAAAACGTTAAGCAAACAGTCATATTAAGAGATTCCCCATTCTTAATACTCATTTACCGAAACGACTTTCAAACAACATTAATTAAATAAGTCATTAAGAGATTCCCCGTTCTCAATACCGATTTAACTTAATGATTTTCAAAACAAAACGTTAAGCAAACAGTCATATTAAGAGATTCCCCATTCTTAATACTCATTTACCGAAACGACTTTCAAACAACATTAATTAAATAAGTCATTAAGAGATTCCCCGTTCTTAATACCGATTTAACTTAATGATTTTCAAAACAAAACGTTAAGCAAACAGTCATATTAAGAGATTCCCCATTCTTAATACTCATTTACCGAAACGACTTTCAAACAACATTAATTAAATAAGTCATTAAGAGATTCCCCGTTCTTAATACCGATTTAACTTAATGATTTTCAAAACAAAACGTTAAGCAAACAGTCATATTAAGAGATTCCCCATTCTTAATACTCATTTACCGAAACGACTTTCAAACAACATTAATTAAATAAGTCATTAAGAGATTCCCCGTTCTCAATACCGATTTAACTTAATGATTTTCAAAACAAAACGTTAAGCAAACAGTCATATTAAGAGATTCCCCATTCTTAATACTCATTTACCGAAACGACTTTCAAACAACATTAATTAAATAAGTCATTAAGAGATTCCCCGTTCTCAATACCGATTTAACTTAATGATTTTCAAAACAAAACGTTAAGCAAACAGTCATATTAAGAGATTCCCCATTCTTAATACTCATTTACCGAAACGACTTTCAAACAACATTAATTAAATAAGTCATTAAGAGATTCCCCGTTCTCAATACCGATTTAACTTAATGATTTTCAAAACAAAACGTTAAGCAAACAGTCATATTAAGAGATTCCCCATTCTTAATACTCATTTACCGAAACGACTTTCAAACAACATTAATTAAATAAGTCATTAAGAGATTCCCCGTTCTTAATACCGATTTAACTTAATGATTTTCAAAACAAAACGTTAAGCAAACAGTCATATTAAGAGATTCCCCATTCTTAATACTCATTTACCGAAACGACTTTCAAACAACATTAATTAAATAAGTCATTAAGAGATTCCCCGTTCTTAATACCGATTTAACTTAATGATTTTCAAAACAAAACGTTAAGCAAACAGTCATATTAAGAGATTCCCCATTCTTAATACTCATTTACCGAAACGACTTTCAAACAACATTAATTAAATAAGTCATTAAGAGATTCCCCGTTCTCAATACCGATTTAACTTAATGATTTTCAAAACAAAACGTTAAGCAAACAGTCATATTAAGAGATTCCCCATTCTTAATACTCATTTACCGAAACGACTTTCAAACAACATTAATTAAATAAGTCATTAAGAGATTCCCCGTTCTCAATACCGATTTAACTTAATGATTTTCAAAACAAAACGTTAAGCAAACAGTCATATTAAGAGATTCCCCATTCTTAATACTCATTTACCGAAACGACTTTCAAACAACATTAATTAAATAAGTCATTAAGAGATTCCCCGTTCTCAATACCGATTTAACTTAATGATTTTCAAAACAAAACGTTAAGCAAACAGTCATATTAAGAGATTCCCCATTCTTAATACTCATTTACCGAAACGACTTTCAAACAACATTAATTAAATAAGTCATTAAGAGATTCCCCGTTCTTAATACCGATTTAACTTAATGATTTTCAAAACAAAACGTTAAGCAAACAGTCATATTAAGAGATTCCCCATTCTTAATACTCATTTACCGAAACGACTTTCAAACAACATTAATTAAATAAGTCATTAAGAGATTCCCCGTTCTTAATACCGATTTAACTTAATGATTTTCAAAACAAAACGTTAAGCAAACAGTCATATTAAGAGATTCCCCATTCTTAATACTCATTTACCGAAACGACTTTCAAACAACATTAATTAAATAAGTCATTAAGAGATTCCCCGTTCTCAATACCGATTTAACTTAATGATTTTCAAAACAAAACGTTAAGCAAACAGTCATATTAAGAGATTCCCCATTCTTAATACTCATTTACCGAAACGACTTTCAAACAACATTAATTAAATAAGTCATTAAGAGATTCCCCGTTCTCAATACCGATTTAACTTAATGATTTTCAAAACAAAACGTTAAGCAAACAGTCATATTAAGAGATTCCCCATTCTTAATACTCATTTACCGAAACGACTTTCAAACAACATTAATTAAATAAGTCATTAAGAGATTCCCCGTTCTCAATACCGATTTAACTTAATGATTTTCAAAACAAAACGTTAAGCAAACAGTCATATTAAGAGATTCCCCATTCTTAATACTCATTTACCGAAACGACTTTCAAACAACATTAATTAAATAAGTCATTAAGAGATTCCCCGTTCTTAATACCGATTTAACTTAATGATTTTCAAAACAAAACGTTAAGCAAACAGTCATATTAAGAGATTCCCCATTCTTAATACTCATTTACCGAAACGACTTTCAAACAACATTAATTAAATAAGTCATTAAGAGATTCCCCGTTCTTAATACCGATTTAACTTAATGATTTTCAAAACAAAACGTTAAGCAAACAGTCATATTAAGAGATTCCCCATTCTTAATACTCATTTACCGAAACGACTTTCAAACAACATTAATTAAATAAGTCATTAAGAGATTCCCCGTTCTCAATACCGATTTAACTTAATGATTTTCAAAACAAAACGTTAAGCAAACAGTCATATTAAGAGATTCCCCATTCTTAATACTCATTTACCGAAACGACTTTCAAACAACATTAATTAAATAAGTCATTAAGAGATTCCCCGTTCTCAATACCGATTTAACTTAATGATTTTCAAAACAAAACGTTAAGCAAACAGTCATATTAAGAGATTCCCCATTCTTAATACTCATTTACCGAAACGACTTTCAAACAACATTAATTAAATAAGTCATTAAGAGATTCCCCGTTCTCAATACCGATTTAACTTAATGATTTTCAAAACAAAACGTTAAGCAAACAGTCATATTAAGAGATTCCCCATTCTTAATACTCATTTACCGAAACGACTTTCAAACAACATTAATTAAATAAGTCATTAAGAGATTCCCCGTTCTTAATACCGATTTAACTTAATGATTTTCAAAACAAAACGTTAAGCAAACAGTCATATTAAGAGATTCCCCATTCTTAATACTCATTTACCGAAACGACTTTCAAACAACATTAATTAAATAAGTCATTAAGAGATTCCCCGTTCTTAATACCGATTTAACTTAATGATTTTCAAAACAAAACGTTAAGCAAACAGTCATATTAAGAGATTCCCCATTCTTAATACTCATTTACCGAAACGACTTTCAAACAACATTAATTAAATAAGTCATTAAGAGATTCCCCGTTCTCAATACCGATTTAACTTAATGATTTTCAAAACAAAACGTTAAGCAAACAGTCATATTAAGAGATTCCCCATTCTTAATACTCATTTACCGAAACGACTTTCAAACAACATTAATTAAATAAGTCATTAAGAGATTCCCCGTTCTCAATACCGATTTAACTTAATGATTTTCAAAACAAAACGTTAAGCAAACAGTCATATTAAGAGATTCCCCATTCTTAATACTCATTTACCGAAACGACTTTCAAACAACATTAATTAAATAAGTCATTAAGAGATTCCCCGTTCTCAATACCGATTTAACTTAATGATTTTCAAAACAAAACGTTAAGCAAACAGTCATATTAAGAGATTCCCCATTCTTAATACTCATTTACCGAAACGACTTTCAAACAACATTAATTAAATAAGTCATTAAGAGATTCCCCGTTCTTAATACCGATTTAACTTAATGATTTTCAAAACAAAACGTTAAGCAAACAGTCATATTAAGAGATTCCCCATTCTTAATACTCATTTACCGAAACGACTTTCAAACAACATTAATTAAATAAGTCATTAAGAGATTCCCCGTTCTTAATACCGATTTAACTTAATGATTTTCAAAACAAAACGTTAAGCAAACAGTCATATTAAGAGATTCCCCATTCTTAATACTCATTTACCGAAACGACTTTCAAACAACATTAATTAAATAAGTCATTAAGAGATTCCCCGTTCTCAATACCGATTTAACTTAATGATTTTCAAAACAAAACGTTAAGCAAACAGTCATATTAAGAGATTCCCCATTCTTAATACTCATTTACCGAAACGACTTTCAAACAACATTAATTAAATAAGTCATTAAGAGATTCCCCGTTCTCAATACCGATTTAACTTAATGATTTTCAAAACAAAACGTTAAGCAAACAGTCATATTAAGAGATTCCCCATTCTTAATACTCATTTACCGAAACGACTTTCAAACAACATTAATTAAATAAGTCATTAAGAGATTCCCCGTTCTCAATACCGATTTAACTTAATGATTTTCAAAACAAAACGTTAAGCAAACAGTCATATTAAGAGATTCCCCATTCTTAATACTCATTTACCGAAACGACTTTCAAACAACATTAATTAAATAAGTCATTAAGAGATTCCCCGTTCTTAATACCGATTTAACTTAATGATTTTCAAAACAAAACGTTAAGCAAACAGTCATATTAAGAGATTCCCCATTCTTAATACTCATTTACCGAAACGACTTTCAAACAACATTAATTAAATAAGTCATTAAGAGATTCCCCGTTCTTAATACCGATTTAACTTAATGATTTTCAAAACAAAACGTTAAGCAAACAGTCATATTAAGAGATTCCCCATTCTTAATACTCATTTACCGAAACGACTTTCAAACAACATTAATTAAATAAGTCATTAAGAGATTCCCCGTTCTCAATACCGATTTAACTTAATGATTTTCAAAACAAAACGTTAAGCAAACAGTCATATTAAGAGATTCCCCATTCTTAATACTCATTTACCGAAACGACTTTCAAACAACATTAATTAAATAAGTCATTAAGAGATTCCCCGTTCTCAATACCGATTTAACTTAATGATTTTCAAAACAAAACGTTAAGCAAACAGTCATATTAAGAGATTCCCCATTCTTAATACTCATTTACCGAAACGACTTTCAAACAACATTAATTAAATAAGTCATTAAGAGATTCCCCGTTCTCAATACCGATTTAACTTAATGATTTTCAAAACAAAACGTTAAGCAAACAGTCATATTAAGAGATTCCCCATTCTTAATACTCATTTACCGAAACGACTTTCAAACAACATTAATTAAATAAGTCATTAAGAGATTCCCCGTTCTTAATACCGATTTAACTTAATGATTTTCAAAACAAAACGTTAAGCAAACAGTCATATTAAGAGATTCCCCATTCTTAATACTCATTTACCGAAACGACTTTCAAACAACATTAATTAAATAAGTCATTAAGAGATTCCCCGTTCTTAATACCGATTTAACTTAATGATTTTCAAAACAAAACGTTAAGCAAACAGTCATATTAAGAGATTCCCCATTCTTAATACTCATTTACCGAAACGACTTTCAAACAACATTAATTAAATAAGTCATTAAGAGATTCCCCGTTCTCAATACCGATTTAACTTAATGATTTTCAAAACAAAACGTTAAGCAAACAGTCATATTAAGAGATTCCCCATTCTTAATACTCATTTACCGAAACGACTTTCAAACAACATTAATTAAATAAGTCATTAAGAGATTCCCCGTTCTCAATACCGATTTAACTTAATGATTTTCAAAACAAAACGTTAAGCAAACAGTCATATTAAGAGATTCCCCATTCTTAATACTCATTTACCGAAACGACTTTCAAACAACATTAATTAAATAAGTCATTAAGAGATTCCCCGTTCTCAATACCGATTTAACTTAATGATTTTCAAAACAAAACGTTAAGCAAACAGTCATATTAAGAGATTCCCCATTCTTAATACTCATTTACCGAAACGACTTTCAAACAACATTAATTAAATAAGTCATTAAGAGATTCCCCGTTCTTAATACCGATTTAACTTAATGATTTTCAAAACAAAACGTTAAGCAAACAGTCATATTAAGAGATTCCCCATTCTTAATACTCATTTACCGAAACGACTTTCAAACAACATTAATTAAATAAGTCATTAAGAGATTCCCCGTTCTTAATACCGATTTAACTTAATGATTTTCAAAACAAAACGTTAAGCAAACAGTCATATTAAGAGATTCCCCATTCTTAATACTCATTTACCGAAACGACTTTCAAACAACATTAATTAAATAAGTCATTAAGAGATTCCCCGTTCTCAATACCGATTTAACTTAATGATTTTCAAAACAAAACGTTAAGCAAACAGTCATATTAAGAGATTCCCCATTCTTAATACTCATTTACCGAAACGACTTTCAAACAACATTAATTAAATAAGTCATTAAGAGATTCCCCGTTCTCAATACCGATTTAACTTAATGATTTTCAAAACAAAACGTTAAGCAAACAGTCATATTAAGAGATTCCCCATTCTTAATACTCATTTACCGAAACGACTTTCAAACAACATTAATTAAATAAGTCATTAAGAGATTCCCCGTTCTCAATACCGATTTAACTTAATGATTTTCAAAACAAAACGTTAAGCAAACAGTCATATTAAGAGATTCCCCATTCTTAATACTCATTTACCGAAACGACTTTCAAACAACATTAATTAAATAAGTCATTAAGAGATTCCCCGTTCTTAATACCGATTTAACTTAATGATTTTCAAAACAAAACGTTAAGCAAACAGTCATATTAAGAGATTCCCCATTCTTAATACTCATTTACCGAAACGACTTTCAAACAACATTAATTAAATAAGTCATTAAGAGATTCCCCGTTCTTAATACCGATTTAACTTAATGATTTTCAAAACAAAACGTTAAGCAAACAGTCATATTAAGAGATTCCCCATTCTTAATACTCATTTACCGAAACGACTTTCAAACAACATTAATTAAATAAGTCATTAAGAGATTCCCCGTTCTCAATACCGATTTAACTTAATGATTTTCAAAACAAAACGTTAAGCAAACAGTCATATTAAGAGATTCCCCATTCTTAATACTCATTTACCGAAACGACTTTCAAACAACATTAATTAAATAAGTCATTAAGAGATTCCCCGTTCTCAATACCGATTTAACTTAATGATTTTCAAAACAAAACGTTAAGCAAACAGTCATATTAAGAGATTCCCCATTCTTAATACTCATTTACCGAAACGACTTTCAAACAACATTAATTAAATAAGTCATTAAGAGATTCCCCGTTCTCAATACCGATTTAACTTAATGATTTTCAAAACAAAACGTTAAGCAAACAGTCATATTAAGAGATTCCCCATTCTTAATACTCATTTACCGAAACGACTTTCAAACAACATTAATTAAATAAGTCATTAAGAGATTCCCCGTTCTTAATACCGATTTAACTTAATGATTTTCAAAACAAAACGTTAAGCAAACAGTCATATTAAGAGATTCCCCATTCTTAATACTCATTTACCGAAACGACTTTCAAACAACATTAATTAAATAAGTCATTAAGAGATTCCCCGTTCTTAATACCGATTTAACTTAATGATTTTCAAAACAAAACGTTAAGCAAACAGTCATATTAAGAGATTCCCCATTCTTAATACTCATTTACCGAAACGACTTTCAAACAACATTAATTAAATAAGTCATTAAGAGATTCCCCGTTCTCAATACCGATTTAACTTAATGATTTTCAAAACAAAACGTTAAGCAAACAGTCATATTAAGAGATTCCCCATTCTTAATACTCATTTACCGAAACGACTTTCAAACAACATTAATTAAATAAGTCATTAAGAGATTCCCCGTTCTCAATACCGATTTAACTTAATGATTTTCAAAACAAAACGTTAAGCAAACAGTCATATTAAGAGATTCCCCATTCTTAATACTCATTTACCGAAACGACTTTCAAACAACATTAATTAAATAAGTCATTAAGAGATTCCCCGTTCTCAATACCGATTTAACTTAATGATTTTCAAAACAAAACGTTAAGCAAACAGTCATATTAAGAGATTCCCCATTCTTAATACTCATTTACCGAAACGACTTTCAAACAACATTAATTAAATA
Organism: Cicer arietinum; assembly: GCF_000331145.2. Classification (NCBI taxonomy): domain Eukaryota; kingdom Viridiplantae; phylum Streptophyta; class Magnoliopsida; order Fabales; family Fabaceae; genus Cicer; species Cicer arietinum. Next base: position 37,639,923 of record NC_021166.2, on the reverse strand, counting down.
AGTCATTAAGAGATTCCCCGTTCTTAATACCGATTTAACTTAATGATTTTCAAAACAAAACGTTAAGCAAACAGTCATATTAAGAGATTCCCCATTCTTAATACTCATTTACCGAAACGACTTTCAAACAACATTAATTAAATAAGTCATTAAGAGATTCCCCGTTCTTAATACCGATTTAACTTAATGATTTTCAAAACAAAACGTTAAGCAAACAGTCATATTAAGAGATTCCCCATTCTTAATACTCATTTACCGAAACGACTTTCAAACAACATTAATTAAATAAGTCATTAAGAGATTCCCCGTTCTCAATACCGATTTAACTTAATGATTTTCAAAACAAAACGTTAAGCAAACAGTCATATTAAGAGATTCCCCATTCTTAATACTCATTTACCGAAACGACTTTCAAACAACATTAATTAAATAAGTCATTAAGAGATTCCCCGTTCTCAATACCGATTTAACTTAATGATTTTCAAAACAAAACGTTAAGCAAACAGTCATATTAAGAGATTCCCCATTCTTAATACTCATTTACCGAAACGACTTTCAAACAACATTAATTAAATAAGTCATTAAGAGATTCCCCGTTCTCAATACCGATTTAACTTAATGATTTTCAAAACAAAACGTTAAGCAAACAGTCATATTAAGAGATTCCCCATTCTTAATACTCATTTACCGAAACGACTTTCAAACAACATTAATTAAATAAGTCATTAAGAGATTCCCCGTTCTTAATACCGTTGAAAAACGGGGTGTTACAGGTCACGCGACAGAGGAAGAAGATGGATTTCTTTTCTTTCTTTCCTTCCCTTTTCTTTTCTTTCTTTTTCCTCCCTCTCTATTTCTTTTCTTTCTCCTTCCTTTCCTTTCTTTTCTATTTCTTTCTTTTTCCTTCCTTTCCTTTCTTTTCTATTTCTTTCTTTTTCCTCCACACAAACATATATATATGTATATATATATATATATATATATAATTATAATTAACAAATATCTCAAAATAACTAGATATTTGTTAAATTACCATTTCACCCATAACACATTAAATTCTTCGTAAAAGATTCACCGCAGTTAATTTAATTTATTTATCGACGAGTAATCCTAATCGGCATCAAAATATCTCTTTGGTCGTATAAACTCCAAAATATTAATAACTTTGGCTAAAAAGCCTCCGAGTTCAATACCAAAGAAACTAATATACATAAAGTATACTTTAAAATTATGGGTCTTACAGTATCAAAAGATATTTTTGGGCATTAAACTCACAAAATATTAACAACTTGGCTAAAAAGCCTCAGAGTTCAATACCAAAATACGTAAATTAGAATTTAAAACTATGAGTCTTACAATTAACTTTTTTTTAATAATTATTTATTATTTTTAGCTATCGTATATTGATGTCTAAACATTTAAAAATCTAATAATTAACAAAATTAACTCTCAGGGGTTAAAAATAATTAATAAAAACTTAAGGTGTTAAATAACATATACTTACAATATCATATTTGATGACTGTTGTTAATCACAGCGAAAGTTAGTTGATCACGTTTAATTTATACAATTTTAATAAATAAAAAAGTTAACAAGGTATGTAGAAAATAAATTACTTCATTTGGACATACCAAATGTTAAATTAAATAAGACTATTTTAGAAAAAAAGTATCATTAAATAAGAGTATTTGCTTATATTCATTCCAGAAAAAAGGTTAATTTGATTATGATTCATTTAAAATAAAAAAAAAAATATTTAACATCCCAAACTGAGCAAGATGCTACAAATAATTTACTTTTGAAGATTAACTATTGCAAAATATGTATCAAGTTTACCATAAAATAACAATCTAGTTTAGTTATTTTTGTCAAAAATATTTATGATCCACCATGATCCAATAGCTATTAATATCACATTGAAAATCTACTAAACTTATAAGCTGAGTTTTTCTCCCAAAGTAGTTTTTTTATACACAAGAATTATTGTTTGAATCCTTAACTATTTGATGCTTAAGGTATCTGAATATCTTACAACTAAGACCATATAATTTTTTTAAAAAATCAACAAGGTGCAAAGGCAACTATGACCATATAATTGACAAAAGGATTTGTTATCAAAATATTTCGAAGAATCCAATTGGAACCCTCACCTATTCCTATACCCATATTTTCTCTAAACTAAACGGTCGCCCCCCCACTTTTTTTACAACAAAATTTTGAGACAAAACAAAATCAGAAATTTCAAAAATTGAGAAATTTAGAATCAACAACTACATATTTTTCACATTGTAAAAATGTCGGAACATAAAATAGATTTTTCCTCATTAAAAATGTTAGTTTTTGGCTTAGTAAATTCCACAAGATGCTAAGGGTGGTGCTTTGCGATTTTTTTATATATCCAGTTAACAACTAAAAATAAAAAAAAATAAAAATAAATTTCTAGTTGTAAACAACAAGCAGTGGAATTTAGAGTTAGGCGAAGTAAGTAAAATCATGTGGAAAAAAGTCAAATGAATATGGGTTAGTAGAATCTATCTCAAGTCTATCGAGGTCCACAAATGTCGTGAAGGCTCAAAGCTAAGAAGAACTTGATAATCTGACAATTATACTCGTTTCCATATTTTTAATGCCATTAACGATCAACACAAAGACATAACATAATGAAAGGTGTGCACGAGTATTGGCAACGAAAAATGCCACGAAGATAGGGAAATTGAATCAATCGTAGGGCGCCATGTAACCAAAGAAGCGGGAGTTATCACTCATTACCCGCGTAATTAGTCTAGCAAGGGTGCATTTCTTTAAACCACGACTTATGGCCAATAGAACTATATTTTGCCTATAAATACCAACAATTGTATATTATTTCACATCCATAATAAATCAAACAAGCTTTATACGCATTTGTATCTCCTTATTAATTTACTTTACTTTATGCATTTTGTAGTTTCATAGATTAAACACCTATAGTAGAGGGACAAAGTTCCTTCCTCAATGTAACCATTTGAAGAAAAGGGAATCACAGTGGAGGGGTATTAGCCACTACCTTAATTAAATCTTAATCCCAACTAAAAAATTTGACATGCATAGTGGAAGAACTATAGTAACAACCATTGAAAGGTTTACTTTGCCAAGTCACTATTATGTTTGGTGAATGCACTTACGTTATGGTAAAAATCTAAGTAGTATGGATCAACCATCTTCATCAACATCAAAGAGGTCAAGCCACCAACGACCTAATGACCTCCTACAATATCGTGGGATGCCTACTTCTATGTCCTCAACCAAGGCTCCTGAAGACATAGCGGTTGATGCACCCGAGATCCAATGATTATGATCACATCTTTCATTAGATAACAAATTGACATGGAATATATGACATCATGTATGAGGTCTTACAACAACTTGCTGATATTATAAAACCCATGGTTCACAATGAGTTTTAATGAGCCAGAAACTTGGAGGCAAAACAAGTCAATTTTGGAGACAATTCTTTCACCTCCACAAACAAAAGGAACCAAGTTTAGGAAAATGTTGTAATTCAATGTCAACTGATCATTGCCATGGTAGTACCTTCATAAGGGCAACCAAATCCTACACAACAAATACCTTTTATTTCTTATAATTCATAGTCAAATACTTAACCACAACGTACCCTAGGGTGTACCCATTGGAGAATGATACTTATAATCAGGCTAACTTTCAATATGTATAGGTACATATGGCAAGGAGGCCACTTGGGATAGTAAAAAAAATTGGTATACCACAAGTCTTGCCTTATAGAAATACACAATAGGAGAACAATATGTCATACACTAGAAGACAAGCCTTTGGCCTAATATATGGAATTTAAATACCAGTTGTAGAGTGTCTGATTCAGCAACAATAATCTCACAACGCACCTACATCTCCTAAACTCACAACGCACCTGTGACTGCCTAATGTACCTATTGAAGGTGCTGGAAAACACAAGAAATAAGGGGGATGAGTTTGAATTGTGTTTTTCCGTTTCTAAAAGATACTTCAATTTCCTTAAAATTATTCTTTATTGGAGCATTCACATTACTTTTATAAAACATGTTTAGACAGAATAATATTGAATTATAAAGAACTAAGATAAGATGCGAGAAATATAAGAAGATAAAGGAGACACAATTATTTTTATACTAACATATTCTTGCTACATCTAATCCTCCCCTTACAGAGATATTTTACTTCAGCTAGTCGAGGACTTAATTCATTATTTCAATAATAGTGTACAAGTATTGTTTATTCTTCCTTTTACGACATTGAGTATTCTTCTCTAGCCTCTTCATGTTGTCACCATTAGAACCGTTTTTCAACATTTTGGCATCCTTCCATTGTGGTTCATAAGTGTTGTTGTACCTATTTAGGTGCCTCTTATGGGTGAGAGATTTTTTGCCAATATCAGGTTGATTAACATCAATTTTAGTTAATGTCTAAATTGACACAAAGTTTATTTCTAGGATTCTAACTCTCATTCATAGGATGATACAAATCAAGTCTTATATTAGTACAAGTGTGTGAGAATACTTTGACTACTGTACATCAATTTTAATATCTCTCAATTGAGAGGATATTTCATTCATACTTTTCTTTTGATGTGTTCTTGACTTTTTCAAAATTTCTTTTTAAAACACATTTTCTTTTTCATTATTTTCTCCCTCTCTCTCTCTATCTATCTCTCTCCCTATCTTTTTCTAATGGACTGCGTGAGTTCTTCTTAAATAAAGAGAAAAAAATATCTGTTGAGAATGTTACAGTTGAAAATCTTCAGTCATCATTTAAAGCAGATCGGTTTTTAACATGTATCAATATATATCTTCGTGAATGATTATGTGTATCTTGGTATGAGGACAGGGAAGCAGAGGATACTACGATCTGATCATGTTTTAAATACTTTTAGTCAAGTAGTAGATTCAAGATTGTTCATCTAAGGATGCACAACTGTTTTTTCTTCTTCGAAGCGTTGACTTTCATCATAATATTGACTTATTTCATAGCATACATCATATGTTAGAGTCATACTCTAAATTGTTTGTCATGCTTATCAAAGGTACACAAACATAACATAATTGCATTATGTAAGACCCATAATTTTAAAAGTACCAATTATGTATTTTTGGTATATTTTGGATTTTGGCTCGGAGGCTTTTAAGCCAAGGTTAATAATATTTTGGAGTTTTATAATCGAAAAGATATTTCGATGCCAATTAGAATTTCTCGTCGATAAATAAATTGAATTTAACTGCGGAAAATCCTTTACGGAGAATTTAAGGCGTTTCGGGTGAAACGGTAATTTAATAAATATCTAGATTTTTAGATATTTGTTAAGTTATATTTATTATATTTATATATGTTTGTTTGGAGGGAAAAAGAAAAGAAAACTAGAAGGAAGGAAAAGGAAAATAAAATAGTATATAAAGGAAGGAAGGAAAAAGGAAGAAAGGAAAAACAAAGGAAAGAAATAGAAAGGAAGGAAAATCTCAAATTCCATCTCCTTCCTCTGAACATCTCACGTGAGCTTAAACCAAAAATTCCATCCTCCTCCATTTTTCGTTTTCGTTGCTTCCTGTTCTTCAAAGCTAGTGACCCAAGGTTGGGTGAGAGTTAGACCAAGGTTTTCGTAACTCCACTCTTCCTCTTTGATTCGAAAACGAAGAAAAACGGTTTTTGAGATCCAAACACAACCCCCTCCGTTTCTTCTAGATCCAAACCTCATTTCTCGAAGAGATAGAAGGGAAAGTTGCTCACCTCCGTGCTACGGTGCTAGTGCACTAATTTGGAAGCGGTGTTGCGAGCGGAGATTTTACCGGAATTACTCGCGGTACCGGAAACGCACGATAAAGCTAACGTTGAGGTAAGGGCTCCTTCCAAACTTCTAGCTTGCATTAGGGACTTATCTGTAGTTGTGTGGGAAGGAATTTGTTAGGGTTAAATGTATCGATTTGGGGAAAAACGAAACTAGTGCGTTATGGGTAAAAACCTTAGAGTTAGGTTTTGTTTATAGTGATGAATGTTTCGTGGTAAATGAAATTTGATGTATCTGGGTGTTATGTTGCGTGATTTGTGTTCGTTGTATTTGGTGTGTTCGTACTTGATGTTTGTTAATTGGTGTGGTTGTTGTGAATTATGGTTTGAATGTGAAAGTATGTTTGAATTTGTTTCTGTGGAATTTGAAAACCATTAGAGTTAAACGAGTATTAAAAATGGGGAATCTTTTAATACCTCGGTTTACTTAATGTGTATTTGAGGAAAATGTTTAAGTTAACTGGGCGTTGAGAATGGGGAATCTCTTAATGTCTCGGTTACTTAACTATCGTTTTTGAAAATCGTTTCGGTAAATGAGTATTAAGAATGGGGAATCTCTTAATATGACTGTTTGCTTAACGTTTTGTTTTGAAAATCATTAAGTTAAATCGGTATTAAGAACGGGGAATCTCTTAATGACTTATTTAATTAATGTTGTTTGAAAGTCGTTTAAGTTAAATGGGTATTAAAAATGGGGAATCTTTTAATATCTGCATTTGCTTAACGATTGTTGTGAATGGAGTCTGTGTATGCTCATGCATTTCATTTGGTAAATTGTGTCGACCCGTGATAGGTGACACCTTGGTAAACTGTACGGACCCGTGATAGGTTGTACGTTTGCGATTTACATTTTAGTAAATCGTGTTGACCCGTGATAGGTGACACCATGGTAACTGTACTGACCCGTGATAGGTGGTACATTTACGATTTACATTTTTGGTGAATTGTGCTGACCCGTGATAGGTGGCACCTAGGTAAACAGTACTGGTCTGTGATAGGCGGTACGTTTACGATTCCCGCTTTTTCTTTTAGTAAATCGTGTTGACCCGTGATAGGTGACACCATGGTAACTGTACTGACCCGTGATAGGTGGTACATTTACGATTTACATTTTTGGTGAATTGTGCTGACCCGTGATAGGTGGCACCTAGGTAAACAGTACTGGTCTGTGATAGGCGGTACGTTTACGATTCCCGCTTTTTCTTTTAGTAAATCGTGTTGACCCGTGATAGGTGACACCTCGGTAAACTGTACTGACCCGTGATAGGTGGTACGTTTACGAGTTACTATTTAGAAAATCGAGTTGACCCGTGATAGGTGACACCATGGTAACTGTACTGACCCGTGATAGGTGGTACGTTTATGATTTACGCATTTTAGTAAATCGTGCTGACCCGTGATAGGTGGCACCTCGGTAATTGGTACTTTGGCCTGCGATAGGCGGTACAATTATGATTTACGGCCCTTCGAGGAGGGTTTTGGTTTGGAATTCCGAGTCCATGCATTTTGGCATATACGCATTGCATTAGGGTGCCTGGCACGCGAGTCATGTTTGATTTGAGTTTATGATTGAGTGATTCGAATTTTGATTTATCGTGATAACTGAGATGAAGGTGTTAAGTGCTATGTGTTGTGTATTGTGTGTGAGTATGATGGTTATCGAACCTTCGTGTGTCGTAGTAATCGCGTAGGAATTGCTAAGTGTTAAGTTGTGACCCGTGATAGGTAGTACGTTTACGACTTACGTTCCTGAGGGAATTGTGTTTGGTAAGTTGTGCTGACCCGGGATAGGTGGCACCTCGGTAAACAGTACGGACCCGTGATAGGTAGTACGTTTACGACTTACGTTCCTGCGGGAATTGCGTTTGTCCGTGAGAGACTGCGCAGGGGTTTGTCCGTGAGAGACTACGCCCTGGTTTAAGTTAGATGAGAATTAAGAATGGGGAATCTCTTAATGTCTCGTTTACTCGTGTATGTTTTGGTAAGTTGTGCTGACCCGGGATAGGTGGCACCTCGGTAAACGGTACGGACCCGTGATAGGTAGTACGTTTACGACTTACGTTCCTGAGGGAATTGTGTTTGTCCGTAAGAGACTACACCCTGTTGATTTGTGAACTGTTGGTTCATTTTGTTTGTGTAGTAATGTGTTATAAATGCTAAGTGTTATGTTTTGGAATTTGGTGATAACATGTTTGATTGCAATACCATTTCGAAATCCATGATGTCGTAGTAATTGTGTTATCAGTGTTAAGTGTTAAGAATTGGGATTATGCATGAATGTGATTGAGTTAGTTTATGAATTTTTGAAAGAATACACAGGTAAATCGATTTCCCAATCGATTGGATAGTAAACAGGGACTTGGCCAAATGGACAAAATCGATTAGCCAATCGATTTTGTAATCAGTTTTTCGAAAATCATTTACGAAATCGATTGCCCAATCGATTGGGCCTAAGTCAGGGACTCATCCATATTCGACCAAATCGATTTGGAAATCGATTGGCCATTAAGTCAGGGGCTCAGCTATCCTGTCAATCGATTGCCCAATCGATTGAATCAAGCCAGAGTTCAAAATTTCACTAAAAACCTTCAGGAAATCGATTTGGAAATCGATTGGTATTAAGTCAGGGGCTCAGTACTCACTCAATCGATTTCCCAATCGATTGATTTCAGCCCAGGATTCTGTTTCATCAAAATCCTTCACCCCAATCGATTGCCTAATCGATTGGCTCAGTGTAAATCCTCAGTTTTAGTTGTATGACTGTTTGCTCATGAAACTATCCATGTCTTGATTTGTTATGTTATAATTAGGGGATTGAGAACCTCAGTTTACTTTCATTTTAACTGGCAAAGTATTGTATGAACTTTTCGCATATTGAAAATCCTGCTAAGGTGCATGCTTGGTTGTAAAGTTATTTTTAGCATTCAAAACTTAAATGTTATGTGTTAACTGTTATTTTCGGTTGGTGACCTTTACAATTATTGTGGAAATCTGGGCTTTGCCCTCAGATGAGAGTCAGGACGATCCTACCGGTTCTTACCCTACGGACGGAAATGGAGATGGGAACGCTTGACTGCAGCTACGTTAGGAGAATCTCACGGGGCGCGTGGAGATTAGTCAGGGTGTTTAGTTGTGTTGTAAAATGATCAGATTAGGTTGGCATAGAGGGATCAGATGCCTTTCTTTTGTATTGCATTTATTTTAAAATGGAAGACTGTACCTATACTAATATTGTCAGCTCGACATGTTATTTTCGATGGGTTACATGTACCATTTGTTGTTGGGTAAATGGTTTGGATTTATAATAGGAGTAACTTTTCCGCTGCCTGTAAATTATAATGACTCAATTATTTATCCAAAGGCATTTCTTTATTTATTTCTCTGCTTTATTTTAAATTCTTTTGAAAAAAAAAATACCCTCGCTTTGAAAAACGGGGTGTTACACATTAAGTAGAGGCAACTGAAACAAAACATATCATGTATTTCTAGAGTCACCAGAACTAGAGCATTGCTTGCATTATTAGAGGTAGACAAAATAGAGCATCGCTTGCATCACTAAAGGCGCATGACAGAACACTTTCATCATAGTCAAGAAACGAAGTGAAGCGAATCTTGTTTCTCTTTTGTCTTAGTTCAGTCATCATAGGATATAGCTTATATCATAAACATACTTTGTAACGCATGACTTGAACTACATAATCCAATACTTTTTATTGCTATATTACGATTTGTTCCATTGTTAGACTTAGTTACTTGTTTATTAGGTAAGAATACTCTTCGTGTTTAAAAAAACTTAGATTATTGTCTCTAGTTTACTTGTAATTTATGCATAGTTACATGTTTATTAAGTAAATAGTCATTAATATAACTCTTTGTCTTTTAACTTAATCTGCACACTTAGAAAATACAATTAGGGGATAATTGTTTTATTTGTTTCTTTTTATTATCATCAAAACAACAACCAGATGATTGTAGCTAAAACCAATTTTTCACTAACACCCATATCAACCTCGGTGCGTTCAACTATACAATGATCAACTTGTGTTAATGTTGTTGAACAAACATGGATCACAAATCCACTTTATAAACATAAGACGCAATTTAATCCAAAGACTTGTGTGTGAAACACTACTAAGATGAGCTAAGATTATCAATAGGGAAATTCTCCACCTCAAGCTCAATTTCAACAAGATTTCCAGATCTCCCCAGATAATGTGTGGTGCTGGCCAACCGCAACCGAGCTAAGGCCTCCTAGATATTTGTTGTTAGATCCCAACTCTTAACCGATACTATCAAGAGGTATTTTGGGATTCAACTAAAACACATCGATAGGCCTATGTATTGGAAGCTATATCTTGAGTGGGAAGATAGATTGGTTCCTCTGTCGAGAGGTCACAACACTCCAGACTTTCCTACCATTTTCGGGGAAGATGACAAGTGAACAATGGAGCATATTGGAAGATTTACTACACAGTGTAGTAAGGGAAATCAAAATGAATTCTTCAAATTATAATTATTTCCTTTATTCTTGACCAGAACAATATTAATGGAAAGAGATATCTATATATGTATATTAATAGAAGAATAATTTTAATTAACACACATCCTTTTCTAGTTATGAATATAGTCGTTGTATCATTTGTTAAACAAATAATTAAATCAACTGTTAATGGAAAGAGAAATGTATGGAAGGTGTGACATCATAAAATAAGGAAATTTGGGTCTTAACTAGGGGTCAAGAAATCTTAGAGAATACCAACGTTTAACCGGGTGTTAGCCAATCCACTAGTACTCATGTCTCGTATTATAGGAAAACCACACAAAGTAATTGTTATGATTTATGATTTAATTAATAATTTATTCTATATGTAAAGAAATTAAATTAAATTTTATCACTATGTATTTTACTTGAATAATTTTAACATTTATTATTATTTAATTGTTTTGGTGTGACAATTACATGAGGACGATTTATGACATGATTATTTCCTAAATGTACTATTGTGTATTTTGTTTATTTGATAAGCTTCAAAAATCATGAGATTGATGTATTAGATTTGTTGGTTTTATTTTGTTATGCGTGATTTGACACCCTAAACCCAAAAATAATATATATAATAATTTATATCATATCTATAAAATTTGCAGCGAATAAATAAAAATATGTTTCCAAGAAAATAAAAACTTTAATTTTTAATTTAGGATATCGTGTTTCACAAAAATCAAAAGGAACACTTTAAACTTCTTTACTCCATAGTGAAATCTCAATAAGCATGATTTAAGTATAATTACTTGATTTAATTCTAAAAAATTACTAATACTTATATGGTTTTCATACAAAAATCGTCTCAAAATAAATAAGTAAAATACAAATTACAACTCTTATTCCCGGTATCACCTATCAGAGCAGGGTTCCTCCCAAACTTAAACTTCAAGACTCATTAACATGTAGCAACTGCGATTTCGCAAACGCAGAGCCAAGCCAGTCAAACACAAACAACGAAGGAGGTGAGTTTCGAAATCATGTTAATAGTATAATATAAATTGGCCCTGTCCTCATAGATCCCCTCAACTCATCCCAAGACACATATACGCGACAGTCGAGGTAAACGTGTGTTGCGTGATAGCTCTCGACATTTGAAGTGCTACCTCCAAGTCACCTAGGAACTCCCCACCCGAATACCTCCAAGGTCTAACAATTTTTCCTTAAGGCTCAACAGTAGACCGCCACAATCAGGCTCATTCAGTTGTACTTCCCCGAAATCACTAGGCTTGTTAGGCCGTACCTATATGATGACAAAATAATCTCCACTTCACAAATTCTCAATATTTATTTTCTCCTCTCGTTGGCCTATGGTACTCCATTAAGACCTTCATCTCAAACACAAATTGAAATCACAATATTCTCATCATAATTTATAACATCACTATCATTAATTACACATCATCACATATACTCATCACAATCTTATAACATCAATTTCATCAATCATACATCATCACATAGACTTATCACAAATTTATAATATCATTATTATTAATTATACATCATCATAATCACATAAAACTTATCAAAATGCATCCACCTTTTATTATCACATCCCCTAAAAATGTCTAATCAAACATATTCATAAAATTCATTTGACATCCAATATCACAATAATATCAAATATCACACATTTAACGATAATAAATCAAATATCACAATAATATCAAATGCCACACATTTAACAAAATTAAATCAAATATCACAAAAATATCAAATGCCCAACATTTAACGAAATTATATCAAATATCACAATAATATTAAATACCACACATTTAACGAATCAATCAACACATTATAAGTATTTCTATTCTATATTTTAATCTCACAATTTTTATTTTGCATATTAATTAATTTATCACTCAAAGAGCTACTGCCGTACGTAGCGAGCCCCGACTGAATCGTTGGGAAATACGGTTTTCCCGTTCATCTCACAATATATTATACTAATGAATTCAAACGCTCTCTCACCCATTACCTTATTTCGACGCTTTCACACATGACTATGATTCCACTGAAAAATAGCATTTGTTCATTGACTATTTGTCTTTCAATCGATCTAACTCGACAGTTTATGGGTAAACGTTAAAAATAAATTATGAGAACATACTTTAAAAACTAAATTCGAAATTTGGTCTAGTAAAATTACTATAAATCAGAAAATCAATTAGTGGATAATATAGCCACTTTTCACACGGTCGTTTTGGCGTTGGTTTCACTCAAATCGGATTTACGGTGAAGGAGAACGGTGCAAAAAAACGAATTCTACAAACGGAGAAGTCGAGTATTTTAGAGAGAAATTGTGATGGTTAAAAATCTGAGGAAGTATGTTTATTTGACTACCTAAATGGATAAAACAACATATGGCACATCAGGTAGATATTTCACCACTGAAACATTTCTCAAGCAAATCAATGATTTTAGGTCCTCTATTCTTCCATTTCATAATCTCTGGATCATCCTGAAAAATATACATATAATTAAATCATTAGAAAAATATGTAAGTCATAAAATACTTTTATAATACACCAAAGCATAACCATACCTTACTTTTAGCCATCCAGCATTCATCGTCAGCTTGAACAGTTTGCTTATCATGATCCCATCCTACTCCAATATGATTTTTCACTAATTTTGCAAATGATGAAAACTCTCTTTTCAACGCATCCCATCTATTTTTCAGTTGGGTGCGGTCATAACCATAATTAGTTCTCTTTTGAAACTTCTCAGTAATATTCTTCCACCCTTCTTTACTGAAGTGGGTGTCTGGCCTATTACCAGCCTCTATTTCTTCAATGCAAATTTTTAGAAATGGTTCAGTTTTAGTGTCATCCCATCTTGCAACAATTCTTCCTTCACTCTCAGAACTTTTCACATATTTTTTAGTTGTTATTGTAATTGATATTTAAATCGGCAAAAAGGTTAAATCACGCATCTTTAAAATAATTCATAAAGTAACCTTTCATTAACCAAATTTCTAACTCGCAAACATGATAAACATGTTGTTGGTTATCCATAGTCACTAAGGCAATAGTTAATACTTGGTAGAATCTTTGCCATATTGGTTGTCAATATTTAACTATAACAGAACAATTGAAATATTTCAAATTAGACACTTCAAAAATTGTAAGTTTAATCCATTTCTTATACAAATTTTAAAATTAACTAATGTGCCTTAAGTACTCATCAAAAAGCAATAAATAAACACACAAAAGGAACAAAAAAATCGTATCAACATATGAATGATGTAAAAATGAAATGATTCAAATAAAAGGCGTAGGAACAATAAAAAAACGATGTAAAAAAATTGAAAAGGAGAAGGAAACTTACTTGATGAAAACCTATATCAGAGTCTCATGGAAAGAGAAAAAATGTCACAATTCAGTGCATGAAACTGATTAGTAATGAGAAACCCCAGTCAAAATTTATGGAGGGTAATTTTGGATTTTCCAAAAAGGGTAAGGGTAATTACATCATCTTCTCTTATTAGTGAGTTAAGTTTCGTGTTTTTAAAATTTGTGGCAACTTTCTATCTCATCTATCACAGTAGCGAATGTGAGAAGCTACTATTTTTAGCTTTTCATTTTTAGCCAAAAAATAATTTTTCAAAAATCTGAAACAAACACCCTTCAAACCCTACAAAATGATTTTTGGTTTAAATAAATAGATTTTTCATGAAAAAATATGAAACAAGTCGAATTACAATTTTCATTATTATGATCGTGATTATTATCACCAAGTCGAATTATAATTTTCTTTCTACTTTTAATAACATCTCAAGTAAAGTTTGGACCTTTGTCTTGTTCATTGATTCGTGGGGCTTAGAACGTGTAGGTGGGAAGTAAAGCGCCTAAGGTAACGGCTTTTTCCTCATGCAAGGTTGGACTAGATATTAAATTAGTAGTTTGTAAGATATTGATATGAAGTCTTGATGTCTAAAAAGAATAAAAAAAATATTGATTTTATGTTTGTCGTAAAGAATTTAACTATAATGTTTTGAATTTTTTGAGTAATATGTTTGTGTTGATAAACTTAATTCTAAAATTTTGATATTTATTATTATAACATAAGTGATATGCTTATTGTCATATATTTGATGTAAAGTTGCGATTTTTGTGTTGTTTAGGTGTACTTAATTACAAAGTTATGATTTTCATTATGATCTCATGAGTAATATGTTTGTTAGGATGTATTTGATTTAAAGTTTTGATTTTTGTGCTATTTAATTTCAATGTTTTAATTTTTAATAACACTACATGAGTCTTGAGGGAATTGATGAAAAATTTTAATTTTTAATTATGATAACATGATTAAGTTGATTATTCTGATGAGTTTGGTGCAAAAATTGATTTGTATGCTTAAATGACTAATAATGGGAGAAATTTTATAGTAGAAGGAAAAAGTTTCTATTTGTATGTGTTCTTCGTATTTAAGTTTTAATGTCTATCAATAACACATTTCTATTCTATTGTATAATTTATAAAATGAAAGTTGTGATTTTGAGACGTTTATTCACATGTAAATGTGTTATATATTTGGGGTAGAGAAATGATTGATTCTTGATTTCGAGCACCCATGGGAATATAAATTTGATATCATTTGTGATTAAAATTTAATGTTGAATATTTTATCCTTGTGGTTGTCTAAGTAGCTAATGATTTGTGTTTTGATCATTGTTCTCTTTGTGGTTGCCGAAGTGGTTGATGATTTGTGTATTGAACCACTACGCCAAAAATGACATTTAACAGCGCCACTTTTACAGCGCTTGCTAAACACAAGCACTGTTGTAAATATATTTTAAAAATAACGGAGCCTTTTACAGCACTTTTGTTCACAAGCGCGGTTGTAGGTCATATAACGTTTGCGCATAACGTTATAAGGCTTTTACAGCGCTTGTCAAAAAAGCGCTGTAAAATGAAGCGCTTTCGCGTATCAGTTACAGCGCTTTTTTCACAAGCGCTGTAAACACATGCGCTTTCAAATATTTGAACTACCTAATACAACGCTTTTTGCACAAGCGCTGTAAAATACATGCGCTTTCATTGAATTTAACTACCTATTACAGCGCTTTTTTCACAAGCGCTGTAAACTACATCTTTCAAATAATTATATACGTTGGAAACCCTCATATCCTCTACATGTTTCAAATAATTATATACGTTGGGAACCCTAATATCCTCTACGTACTATGCGGCCATCTATGTTGTCTCAAGTATTTTGTACACATGATCTGTTATGTTTTGTTATATATATATATTAAATCTACTAAAAATTGTTATATATATATTAAATCTCTTCTACACATGATCTGTTATGTTTTGAAATTGTCAAAAATTGTCAAAAACTCATACCACATGATCTGTTCTGTTTTGAAATTGTTAGTTGATATTGGTTTCTTTTTGAAACTTGTTGATATGTTTTGAAAGCTTATTATTTTTGTTACTGCATTTATATAGGTGGTATAATATGGATAGGAAATGGATTTCAGCCAATCGATTGTCAAAAGAGTATGAAATTGGAGTGAAGGAGTTTGTTGAGTTTGCAGTGAAGAATGCAAAAGATCCAAATAGAGTAGTTTGTCCTTGTTTAAAATGTTGTTTTGGAAAACGTGTTAGAGAAGATGAATTAGAAGGACATCTAGTATGTAATGGAATTGATCAAAGCTACACATGTTGGATAAGACATGGTGAGAAAAAAAAAAGGAAACATTAATTTTGAGAATAGTTCGACATATGCTTCAACTGACTTCGATACAGATACATATGAGCCGGACCGAGTTGATGAGATTGCAAAAGCAGTTGAAGAAGATCTTCGAGATTGTCCTAAAATGTTTGAAAGTTTGTTGAGTGATGCAGAGAAAGAATTATATAATGGTTGTACTAAATTCACAAGACTGTCAGCGATATTAAAGTTGTACAACTTAAAAGCGAGTAATGGATGGTCTGATAAAAGCTTTACAGAATTATTAACACTCATAAAAGATATGTTGCCAGATGATAATGAACTTCCCAGTCGAACCTACGAGGCTAAACGGATTTTGTGTTCTATTGGAATGAGTTACGAAAGGATTCATGCGTGTCCTAACGATTGCATTTTATTTCGAAACGAATATGAACTACTTAAGGCGTGTCCGAAATGCAATGTCTCTCGATATAAGAAGAAAGAATCTACTCCAGCAAAAGTCGTGTGGTATTTTCCTATAATACCAAGATTTAGGCGCATGTATCGCAGTGAAGAAGATTCAAAACACTTGACATGGCATGCAGATGAAAGAATTAGAGATGGAATGTTTCGACACCCTGCAGATTCCCCACAATGGGCAAAAATTGATCACGAGTATCCTGAATTCGGGATAGAGTCAAGAAATCTAAGACTTGCACTTTCTACTGATGGAATGAATCCACATGGTCTTCAAAGCATCTCACATAGCACGTGGCCTGTGATTTTGGTAATATATAACCTACCTCCATGGTTATGTATGAAGCGTAAGTTTATGATGTTGTCTCTGTTAATTTCTGGACCCAAACAACCGGGGAATGATATCGACGTATACTTGACTCCTCTAATCGAAAATTTAAAAAGTATGTGGGAGACAGGTGTGGAAGTTTATGATGGGTATAAGAAAGAATGTTTCAATTTGAGGGCTATGTTGTTCGGCACAATTAATGATTTTCCAGCATATGGTAATTTATCAGGATATAGCATTAAAGGTCAGTGTGCATGTCCTATATGTGAAGAGAGTACAAATTGGATGCGGTTGAAACATTGTAAGAAGAATGTGTTTCTTGGACATCGTAGATTTTTACCTTATAGTCATCAGTATCGTGGGTGGAGAAATGCATTCAATGGAAAATCAGAGGAAGGTAAAGCTCCTTTAGCACCGACTGGATATCAAATACTTGAAAAAGTACAAGGTTTGACCAATAAATTTGGCAAACCTTTTGCGGGAGAGCTGGTGAAAACTGGGTGGAAGAAAAAGTCAATTTTCTTTGAATTGCCATATTGGAAGTCATTGTATGTAAGACATTTCCTCGATGTGATGCATATTGAGAAAAATGTATTTGAAAGTGTTATTGGTACGTTACTCAATGTTCCAGGAAAGTCTAAAGATGGCGTCAATGCAAGATTGGACTTGGTCGATATGGGAATAAGAAATGAACTGGCTCCAGTAAAGAAAGGAAATCGCACATATCTACCTCCAGCCGCTCATACTCTATCTAGAAAGGAAAAAATTGTTTTATGTAAATTTCTACACGAAGTTAAAGTTCCAGAAGGATACTCTTCGAACATTAAAAATTTGGTTTGTATGAAAGACCTCAAGTTAAAAGGTTTGAAGACCCATGATTGTCATATTATAATGGAGCATTTGCTACCAATAGGTATACGTTCCATTTTACCTGAAAAAGTTCGACTAGCCTTAACTAGATTATGTTTCTTCTTCAGGGAAATTTGTAGTAAAGTGATCGACCCTCAGAAATTACCGACATTGCAGAGGGAAATTGTTGTTACTTTGTGTGAGCTTGAAATGTATTTCCCACCATCGTTTTTTGATATAATGGTTCACCTTACTGTTCATCTGGTTAAGGAGACACAACTTTGTGGGCCAGCTTATATGAGATGGATGTATCCGATAGAACGATATATGAAAATATTAAAAGGGTACGTAAAAAGTAGAAGTCGACCAGAAGGTTGTATTGCTGAACGATACATTGTTGAAGAGGCTGCTGAATTTTGTACTGAATATCTGTCCAATGTTGAATCCATAGGGCTTCCCATGTCTCGTCATTCGGGAAGACTATCAGGAGAAGGGATAACTGGAAGGAGACTACTGACTATATCAAGGACAGAATGGGAGCAGGCACAATTGTATGTTCTGCACAATGATGATGAGGTTCAACCGTATGTTACAATACACATTGATCAGTTATCTCGTTTGAACATGAATAGGAATCAAAATTGGATAACTCGAGAGCACAATCGAAGTTTTGTAACATGGTTAAAAAATCACATAATGTCAAAATTTGATATAGACCCCGGATCAATTTCAAATAGATTGAGGTGGCTAGCAAATGGTCCGAGCTTACATGTCTTTTCTTACACTGGTTATGTTATTAACGGCTACACATTTTATACCAAAGAACAAGATGATCAGACCACTATGCAAAATAGTGGAGTCACTCTCGTAGCTGAAGCGATGCATGTCTCAAGTGCAAAAGACAAAAACCCAATATATGCAAATCTATCATATTTTGGGGTTATCGAGCGCATATGGGAGTTAGACTACACAATGTTTCGTGTTCCCATATTTGGTTGCAAGTGGGTCGATAATAATAATGGCGTTCGGATTGATGAGTCAGGATTCTTGCTTGTCGATTTTAATAGGGTGGGATACAAAGACGAGCCTTTTATTTTAGCGTCGCAAGCTCAACAAGTGTTTTATGTCACTGATCCTTCTAATGATAAATGGTCTGTTGTCCTATCGACCAATAAAATAAGTGATGATAACAATAATGATGAAGATGTTGGTAATGATCTTTTATTTGCAACATCACAACAACCACATGAAATTGATTCAACTGATGATGGTTTATATCTTAGAGATGATCATGATGAGGGAATTTGGATTAATCCATCGTTTCGTATTGTAAATGGACAAACAAATGTGAATGTCACCAGGAAAAGAAGAAGGGCATCTTAATGTATATAATAACATCTCACAGTTTGCTACTAATATCACTTATATAATGTAAATTAAGTGCCAATTCGATTGGAATAAATGTCTGATCAGTTACAGTCATCCAAAATTGAACCCAAATAAAACCAACACAAAAATAACATACTGAGGTCTTTTACAACGCTTTTTATACAAAGCGCTGTAAACGACCCTTTTGAAAATAAGTAAAAAAGACATTTTACAGCGCTTATTTGACAAAGCGTTGTAAAAAAGCTTGTTAATAATAATTATCAGACACCTAACATGACTATCTCTAACAGGATTTTCTTCAAACACCTTGTACGCATCATGGGAATCCCCAAAAACACATTGTTAACAAAAACATCAGACTCAAACCCATTTTTCGCAACATGGCAATGAACCTGAATACCAAGTTTCGATTTAAGAAGGAAAGGGAATGTAAAGAGATAAAAAGGGTGTTAAGGTAGAGATTGAATTGTGAAAGAGTAAGCTTTGATGTTTGTGAAGAACATGCATAAAAGGAGAAGAGTTTGGTGAAGAGGAAGGGATTTTGGTGGTGACCAGTTACTACTATGTGGGTTTTGCATGTTGAGCTTGTTTAAAAAATAACATAACAAAACACAAAAACAATAAGGCCTTTTACAACGCTTTTTAAAAAAAGCGTTGTAACAGGCTTTAAAAAAAACATTCATATAACATAATAAAATAAGCGATGTAAAAGGCTTTTTTATAACCCTTTTACAGCGCTTGTCCAAATGAGCGCTGTAAAATACTGTTTTAAAAATAAAATAAAGAGACCTTTTACTGTGCTTATTTGAACAAGCGCTGTAAACGAGTTTTATATATAACATAATAAAACAATGAGGTCTTTTACAGCGCTTATTGGGAAAAGCGCTGTAAAAGAGCCTTTTAAAAAATTAAATAAGGACGCCTTTTACAGCGCTTTTCAAACAAGCGCTCTAAAAGGCCTAAGCCATTTAGAGCGCTTTTTCAGTTTCCTCTTCATTACGTAACCTTCATCTCAACCTTCATTTCTTCTCTTCTTTTGCAAACCCTATCATCCCGTCCTTTACGAACCTTATTTCCACGATCATCTCCTTCATTTCGAACCTTATTTCCATCCAAGATCATCTCTCCCATTTCACACAATATATTTTCATTGAAATACGTAACCCTCATTACGTATTTCTTCAATACCGTATTTCTGTGAACCATATTTCTCTGAACTTTCTGCATGTGAACCATATTTCTGTGAACTTTCTGCGTTCCCTCTTTTCTTCACATTTCATCTTTCTTCGAACCATTATTCAGGTATTGATGTTATTAATTTTTTGTAATCATTAAAATGCATGTTGAGCTTGTTTAAGATATACTGATACATGTTGAGCTTGTTTATAATAATGCATGATGCATGTTGAGCTTGTTGATGTTATACTAAACTGCATGTTGAACTTGTTGTAGTTAAATGGATACAAACAAAGATATAGAATGTCAAAATGAAGAAGTTGGCACCTCTAAGACTTACGAAAAAGAAGTCAAACGTGGTGCAACTATCATGCAAAGGGTGATTAAAGCACGGAGCAGTGGCATTAAATTTGAGGTATACTCTGTTTGCTTATACTCTGTTTGCTGTGTGTTTTTTTATCTTTTTTTAGGGTTTAGGGCATGTACTTACTATATGAGTTTATTAGGTTGGCTGGAACGAGAGTGGTCAGCCAGTTGACCCCAACAGCTCCATGTTTGTAAGCTACATTGGGGCTGTTGTTCGTCAAAATGTCCCAATAACAATAGACAACTGGAGAGATAAGGCGTTGAAGGATGCCAAAGATATCATCTGGAATGACATTCAAGTAAATATTTTGATCTACTCTTTTGTCATTTATAATGTTTTTTCTGTAAAATACATTACTTATGATTGTTTTCATTGCAGACCACTTTTGTTCTTGATGAGGAACGAAAGTCATATGTTTTGAGAGTTGCTGGGAAAATCCATCGTGGATTTAGATCCCATCTCTCAAATTTCTATCTAAAAGATAGAGAAGGAAACACAAATGCTGAACCTCCAAAGATATATCAACATTATATATCAAAGGATGAATGGAGTGCATTTGTTTCCAAACGTTCTGACCCGGCGTTTGTCGTAAGTGATTAATTTATTAGCATTTGTGTTTTATTATTCATATTCGTAGCGTATTTTAAATTTTTACACAATTGCAATTTTTTTTTTATATAGAATATTAGTAAGGCAAATCGCGAACGGGCAAGCAACCCAAAACACCCATACAAGAAATCACGTATGGGATATGCACGCCTTGAACAACAAATTGTAAGTAATTAAACATCACTTTTATATAATGAAGTAATTTGTATTATAAACTATAGTGTGTAACTAATTTGTATTATTTTGTTTATGATTTTAACGAATAGAGAAAATACACCCAAACCGATTAACCCTTGGGTCGTCATATCTTATAGAAGGAAGCGCGTGTTAACAAAGACGGAGTGGTTGATAATGAAAATGTCAAAAAAGTTGTAGAACTTTGTGTAAGTATATTATCGCTTTAATATTTTTTAATATTGTATTTTAAAAATGCTATTGAACTTATCTTTTTAATGTTACATGTATTTTAGGAAACTATTGAACAAAGTTCTGAAACTCAAGAGGGAATCCGGAGGGCAACAAGGATACTTGCAGGGACATTCTTGGTAAAGTGTTTAATGTCCCTGAGTATTCCGGTTGAGTTAGGGGGAAAGGATTTGGCATAACTCCCAAAAGCTTTTTTCCTCAAGAGAAGCGCCAAAAACCTTCCAACGAGGAAGTATTAGAGAAGCTCAGAATCCTATCAGAGCAAGTGGCACTCTTGGTGAATACGAATAAAGACAAGCAACTTCCGGTTCAGCTCCAACCTGAAATACAAATGGAGAGTGAAACCGGGAGTTGCAACGTCGGTTTGAAAAGTATTCCCGAGGTAATTAATTACTTACTACTTACTTGCTTATGTAATTACTTATGTATTAAACAAACTTATATATTAACTGTACTTATGTTTTAACTATTGATGTAGGGTGTCACTACATGTGTCCTATACTTGTCCTCGCCGACTCAACGGAAGGTGGGAAAAGGAATATTGTACAATACTTCGGGAGAAGTATTGCACAATATTCTGATCCCCGCGGGCCATGTCAAAGTATCGCCTACTGTTGCTTTCAAACCAACTGCACCGTTTCCCATACCGGACAATGATGGAGATATGTTGTTCTTAAGCGACGCTATTGGTAGTTACGTGGCATGGCCCACAAACCTTGTTACCCTCGAAAAAAAGATTCCCAGAAACAAATTAGTTACATCTCCCGAAAAGGTTTGTCACATTTATTGCCTAAGGTTTGTCATTTTTTTAGATTCAATAAACTAACATTTTACCTCATTTTTATAGGTCCAAATAAATAAACCACCCCTACAGCCAAAAAAAGGCAGCAAACCTCAAAAATTGGAGGTTAATAGGGCTGCCAAACTACAAAGGCTGGAGGGTAATAAAGCTGCCAAACTTGCAGCAACAAAAAATCTGGATCGGGGAAAATCGGTCGCTGCTGCTGCTGCTCCTAATAAAAGTCAGCCACGCCTTGGTAAATACGGGGCGTGTCTTGACATCCAAATAAAAAGGAACATGGGCAGCAGCAACGATTCGCCCATCGTACAAATGAATAAAGACATCTTTGGAGATGAGTATATTGAATACCTCGAAAAGGAGCAAATGTACGAACTTCTCGAACATAAGGAGCTGAGTGCTACTGTAATCAGCTTGTACATAAGGTAAAAAATACTTTTAATTGCATTTATTTGTAATTAATTAAATGTATTGGTAATTAATCTAGTTTAAAATTTTCATTGAAGGTTTTTGTACAAGAAGGTCGTGTGCACGAGGAAATTGTCAAATAAATACTCATTCTTGTCTCCGCATAAGATGTCGATGTGGAAACTCGATCCAGACAATGTAAAGAAATACATTGTAGATATGTTTTTAGGAAATAAAGAAAGTGATAAATTGTTCTTGGCACCATATAATTCAGGGTACGTAATTTTATCTTTTTTAATTGATGAGAATTTAATTTATTAGTTGTCTATAAACAAA
The DNA here is from genome assembly GCF_000331145.2 of Cicer arietinum. Classification (NCBI taxonomy): domain Eukaryota; kingdom Viridiplantae; phylum Streptophyta; class Magnoliopsida; order Fabales; family Fabaceae; genus Cicer; species Cicer arietinum. The sequence continues at coordinate 37,616,720 of NC_021166.2, read as the reverse complement.
ATTGCTTAACCAATTTTTTGTTGTTGTAGGGCACATTGGGTGCTATTTGCAATCAATGCGGTCTCTGAAGTGATATACTATTTGGATCCCGTGCACGGCGATTACACCAATCACCCCAGAATAAAGAATATGCTCGACACGTAAGTAATATTCATTTATTTCTTACATATATATATATAAATAATGTGTTTGTTCATGCTATAATAATCACATTTATTCATTCGATAGTGCCTTAAAAGTTTATCGAGCTCAAAGAGGTGCTAAAGTGTCGAAGCAGAAGTCTAATAACATTACATGGATCTCAATAAAGTGCCCTCGTCAAACAAATAACATCGACTGTGGGTACTACATATTGAGATTCATGAAGGAGATTGTTGAGAAGAATAAAACTATTATCCCAGAAACGGTACGGTATTTGCATTATATGATTTTCATATATAAATTATCTATATATTTGATACTAACTTAATATAATATGTTCAATTTTTATATTGCAGTACTTTGCCAATTCCAGTCCATCATATTCTGAGGAAGATCTGATGGAATTAAAGGAAGAATGGTGTCAGTACGTGCTTGACATGAAAATTATTTGATTTTCTGGGAAATAGCTTGCTGCTGGGCAAGGGATCTGAATATTATATGGTAGCTAGTGCATATAATGTATATTCTGTTAGTTATTATATGTAAATGATTATATATATATATATATATATATATATATGTATCTGAATGTAGTTAATTAGGTTGTAAATTACAGAGTTACATATATGTTAATTAAGTTACAGAGTTCTGATTTCTGTTCTACTGATTGTGTGAACTGCTTATGGTATTTGAATATGTTTTGTTGTTGTGTGCACTGATTGTGAACTGATTTTGGATACAAAGATAAAAGACAGCGCTTTCTAAAAAAAATGCTATAAAAAGCTAAGAAGCGCTTTTCATTTCAAATAATTAATTTACAGCGTTTAAAAAATAAATAAATAAAAACACATTTTACAGCTCTTTTTTTAAAAAGCGCTGTAAAAGGTTGTTGTAAAGCGCTATAATGGTGTACATTTTACAGCGCTTTCTTGAGAAAGTGCTGTAAAATGTACAACAAAAGCGATGTAAAATGCACAACCATAATTTCATATAATGGGTGTGCATGTTACAGCGCTTTTGTTAAAAAGCGCTCTAAAAGCAGACCCATAACTCATATAATGGGGTGCATTTTACAACGCTTTTTTGAAGCTAGTTATACACCTATTGAGAAATTATGTTTGTCGTTGTTTTATGCTGGTACCAAATTGGAATATTATTTTTTACCAAGATCTATTTTAGTCTTGTGTAAGATTGACATAGTTAGATATTTACCCAATAGACCCGTATTAATAGGTCGACTAATGAAATGGGCTATCAATCTTAATGTGTTAGCATTAACGTATGTACCCCTATGAGAAATTCAAGGCTAGGCGTTGGCGGACTTTCTAGCACCACATCCTTGAGTAGAAGTTCAAGATCAATTAGTTGAGCTAAGCCTTGCTATAACTGTCTAGTCCTAGGTATTTGTAACACCCCAATTTTCAAAGCGAGAGTGTATTTTTTTTTTTGAAACAAATTCATAAAACAAAGAAAATTAAATAAGGTAATACCCTTGGATAAATAATTGAGTCATTATAATTTGCAAGCAGCGGAAAAGTTTCTCAAAATATGAATCCAAAATATTTACACATCAAAAAGTGGTACATGTAACCCATCGAAAATAACATGTCAAGCTGACAATATTAGTATAGATACAGTCTTCCATTTTAAAATAAATACAATTCAAAAGAAAGACGTTTGTTCCCTCTATGTCAACCTAATCTGATCATTCTCCAAAACAAACTAAACGCCCTGAGCGATCTCCACGCGCCCCATAAGATCCTCGTAACATAGCTCCAGTCAGGCATTCCCCTCTACATTCCCATCCACAGGGTACGAACAGGTAGGATTGTCCTGGCTCTCATCTGAGGGAAAAGCCCAGATTTCCACAATAGTTGTAAAGGGTCACCAACCGAAATTAACAGTTAACACATAACATTTAAGTTTTTAAATGCACAAATAACCTTTCCACTTAGCATGCACCTTAAAAGGGTTTTCCGTATGCTTAAAAGTTCATATAACACTTGCCAAATAAAAATGAAATCAAAATAAAGTTCTCAATCCATCAAGTAATACATAACTGACCAAAACATTGATAAATCAATTGAGCAATCAATTATCTAACTCAAAATAAGAATTTCTACTAAGCCAATCGATTTCCAAATCGATTTCCTGAAGGTTTTTAGAGAAATTTGAACTCTGAGCTTAATTCAATCGATTGGGAAATCGATTGAAAGAATAACTGAGCCCCTGTATTAATGCCAATCGATTTCCAAATCGATTTTGTCAGTTTTGCTGAGTTCCTGTATGGCCAAATCGATTTCTTAAATGGTTTTGAAAAACATATTATAAAATCGATTGGCAAATCAATTATGTCAAATTAGCGAAGTCCCTGTAACTCATCCAATCGATTGAGAAATTGATTTTCCTGCACATTCTTCCAAAAATACATAAACTAACTCAATCACATTCATACACAATTCCACATCTTAACACTTAGCAATTCCCACACGATCACCACGAAAAATTGGGTTTCGAAATAGTTTTACAATCCATCACACTTACACACAATAATCAATACATAACACTTAGCAATTTCAACACATTTACCACGACAACTTGAGTTTCGAAATAGTTTTACAATCAAT
>NC_021166.2:37613433-37613853 GCF_000331145.2 Cicer arietinum | reverse complement strand
ATGTGATGCGTATATGCCAAAATGCATGGACTCGGAATCCCAAACCAAAACCCTCCTCGAAGGGCCGTAAATCATAATTGTACCGCCTACCGCAGGCAAAAGTACCAATTATCGAGGTGCCACCTATCACGGGTCAACACGATTTACTAAAAAGTGTAAATCATAAACGTAAAACCTATCACGGGTCAGTACTGTTTACCGAGGTGCCACCTATCACGGGTCAACACGATTTACTAAAAAGTGTAAATCATAAACGTAAAACCTATCACGGGTCAGTACTGTTTACCGAGGTGCCACCTATCACGGGTCAGCACGATTTACTAAAAGAAAAAGCGTAAATCGTAAACGTACCGCCTGTCACAGGCCAAAGTACTATTTACCGAGGTGCCACCTATCACGGGTCAGCACAATTTACCAAAA
>NC_021166.2:37603284-37612862 GCF_000331145.2 Cicer arietinum | reverse complement strand
ACAACATTAAGTAAACGTAGACATTAAGAGATTCCCCATTCTTAATACTCGTTTAACTTAAACGATTTTCACGACAACATTAAGTAAACGTAGACATTAAGAGATTCCCCATTCTTAATACTCGTTTAACTTAAACGATTTTCACAAACACACATTAAGTAAACAAGATATTAAGAGATTCCCCATTCTTAATACTCGTTTAACTTAAACGATTTTCACAAACACACATTAAGTAAACAAGATATTAAGAGATTCCCCATTCTTAATACTCATTTAACTTAAACGATTTTCGCAAACACACATTATGTAAACAAGATATTAAGAGATTCCCCATTCTTAATACTCGTTTAACCCTAATGGTTTTCAAATTCCACACAAAACAACTCAAACATATTATCAAAACCAAATCACAATTCACACCAATTCGCATCTCGAATTTCATAAGCATCACTTATGAACACGTCAAACACGATTGACACAAATCATCACAACATACCACTCAAACACATCAAATTTCATTTACTCAAAATCATACACAAATGAGTTAAAGTCATTTTCCACGAAACATTCATCAATAACACCAAAACCTAACTCTAAGATTTTACCCATAAAGCCTTAGATTCATTTTTCCCCAAGTCAAGACTCTAACCCTAACAAAATTCTTTTCCTCACAATCACAGATAAGTCCCTAAATGCAAACTAAAAGTTTGGAAGGAGCCCTTACCTTCACGTTAGCTTTAACGTGTGATTACGGTACCGTGAGTAAATCTGGTAAAATCTCCTCTCGCAACGTCGCTTCCAAAGTTGGTTCCCTAGCACCGTAGCGTGGTATTGAGCAACTTTCCCTTCTATCTCTTTGCGAAACGAAGCTTAGATCTAGATGAAACGGGGAGGTTTGTGTTTGACGGTTTTGAAATCCCTAATACCGTTTTTCTTCGTTTTCGAAACAACAAGGAAGTATGAAGCTGAGAAATCCTTGATTTCTTACCCACTAATCCTTGGGTTTCTATTCTTGAAGTCAAAGAAAGAAAAAGGAAGCAAAACCAACGAGTGAAGAAAAAAAAAGAAGGAGGGTTCGCGAGGCAGTGAGAGGAAGGAGATGGAAATGTTTTCCCTTTGCTTTTCCTTCCTTCTATTTTCTTTTCTTTTAATTTGCTTTTCTCCTATTTCCCTCCAACCATATATATATATATATATATATATATATATATATATATATCATTTAAAATATATATATATATATTATAATTAAAACAAAACCAACAATTATCTAACAACTCTTACCCCCATCATTTCATTCCCCTCTTAGTCTAATTTAATAAAAATATCTACTCTCGTCGCAACTCAATTTTCCGGTACAATTTTCAGCAACTCGAGATATTTTTAACAAAATTGTCCGGTATTAAATCCTTCGTAACGGAAGTAAATTATTTTCCGACAAATAATTTTAATCTAATTTCCAAAAATATATTTTTGGCATTTAACTCACTCAATACCAAAAACTGGGCTAACAGCCTAAGAAATTCCACACAAAATACCCTAAAATTGCATAATTTAGGATTTAAAAACTATGGGTCTTACAATATTGATGTTTGATGAACATACAACCCAAAAAGAGAACTAGAGCTTTCTTAGTTATCATTAACCCAAAAGGGAGAGTTTGGAAACTGAAATGCCAATTTAATCTTAATATCTTTAATATTCAAGTTAAATATGAAGCCATGATAATGGGGGTTAGGATAACGGAAAGCAATGTCACAAACAATGACCACATACAAGACAAACGTGACTCTCAATTGGTGATAAAACAATTTTTTTGAGAATACTGGTTTGAATTCAAATCTCCCAAAGGTGCTGTGAAACATCTAGTAGATTATTATGTATGTTTGTCAATGTATTAGTCTCGCATCTATCTCGTGAAGAGAATGGAGAGCCTAATGATTAATCCCAACATACTGCTTGTTACAGGGAAACCTCCCTAAACTTATACATGAATAATATCCTATGAAATGATGTAATCAAGTGGTTGACTCTTGGGTTAAAGAGTTAGTTGAATACTTGAATGATTCTTCTACTTTATCTTATTTCAAGATGAAGTAGAAAACACTCAACTATGCATTGATATATGGGGATTTGAATCATAGAGGGATTAGTGGTGTTCTCCTAAAATGTTAGGGGATGAAGGAAACTTTCAAGATTACTGGTGAAGTTCATGAAGGACTTTGAGGTTCGCAGAATAATGGTCCTATAATGAAATGGCCTATTTATGGCCATCGATTTTATTTGTCCACTATAATAGCTAATTGCTTTTATTATGCTAAGGAATTTGAAGCATGTTAGCTGCATGGTCCAATACAGAGGGTACCAATCGAGTTACTACAATCAATAATCAAACCATGGCATTTTAGGGGATGGACTATGCAATTGATTGGAAAAATATATTTTTCCTCCTCTAAAAGACTCACATACACCATAATGGTTATTGATTACTTTATCAAATGGGTAAAATCTCAATCGATGATAAATGTAGAACAAAATGAAGTTATCAATTTCATAAAACATGATATCATCTCTAGGGACAATGTTCACTAGTGATACCATAAAAGCCTTCATGTAAAGGTTTGGAATAAATCTTATATGTTCCTTTTCTTTCTATATGCTCAAGCATATGGGCAAACTGAGGCAACCAATAAGTTGATGATAATTCGATGAAGTGGCATGAAACCTTACAAGAAGTTCTATGGTCTATAAGGAACTCCTAAAAAACTGCAACATGTTCCACTCCGTATTGGATCTCCTATGGTTAATAAGGATGTAGTACTCCCATTGGAAATTAACGCAACTTCACTTAGGGTTTTTATGAAAAAATAAGCTTGGAATTGATGAGTATTGACATACTACATTGATGGAATTTGACTCCCTAGATGAAGATCGACTTATAGCCTTAACTATAAATGAGAGTTAAAAAAGGAAAATAGCTAAAGCTTACAAGAAACGAGTTATGCAACGATTCTTTAAGGTGACTTGGTTTCTCTTGTTAGTAAGTTTTTTAGTGGAGGAGCGTATCGACTAGGAAATGTGGAAAGTGAAGAGTTAAATAGAAGCATAAATTAAAAATATTTAAAGAAATATTATGCTACCATTTGGGAAAGTATGCAAGGCCAACTCAATTATTAAGCTTTCTATTAGACTTAATTGCAGTTTTAATCCCCTATTTTTAGTAATTAATGAAATTGGTCCCTCGATTTTCAAAGTCGACAACTTTGGTCTCTCCCTCTGATTTTTTAACTAAAAAATAACGATATAACATGGATTAAATAATGAGTCATATGATATGATGATGCAAAATGATTAATACCTATAATATCATAATAAAACAATGTAAAAACTCAACAGTTTTTCATATTTGTAATTTAATTAATGACATATGAATAATTAATGCATCTAGATGGTTCTCTATCATGGAATGGTATCTCATGTTATTTAAAATGCATCCAATTGTCATTCTTTTAACTCAAAAATCTGATAGATAAACAAAAACTGTCAACTTTTCAAATAGAGGGACCAATTTCATAAATTGGTAAAAATAGAAAGACCAAAACTGTAATTAAATCATTCTATTAATGTTTCAAGAAGGATGGTAGTCACAAGAACTACTTAGACGATACAAAGGATTGCCAAGAATTACAAAAAGCCTATTAGGTTGGGTCTTATTTTTCCTCCCTCCCTGGGGGTGTTAAGCTTTTTCTTCATTATGCAGAAGAGAGTTTGCAACGTGAACTTTCTCTTGATGAATATTTTCGGTTGCTACCTCTTCATTCAAAGAGGCTTTTGTACTTCAGCATCGGGGATTTCACGTTCCTCAATTACATGAGTTATGTCTAGCTTGGATGCAAGGGGAATAAAGTGTTGCAACTGGAAGAACAAGCACTGGTGCCCTAGCCTCAACTAAGGAAATTATGAATTTCTTCCAATTTTTGCGCTTAAGCCTTAAGCCTTCTTGGCAAGTGGAAAATTTCAGATCAAGACCTGACGTTGGAGCCATAAAAGGCCGCTTTTAATTGCTTGACTAATTAATTGTGAAGCAAATGTTATTAACCACTCCATTTTTTGTTTGATTCATTCCTATTCATACTTAGGAAAGCCATCATTGTTAACAATGACAATCTAACATAAACATAGAAGAGTAAGAAGAGAAAGGGAGAAGAGAAGGAACCATTGGCTAGGGTTTCATAAACAAATGAACCAAACTTGAGTTAATAGAGTTACAATGAGTATATATACAAGAGAATATAAATGTCTAAAGTATCCTTACTACTAATATATAATAACATTATCTAATATCTCCCCTCAAACTCATGACGCATTAACATGGGGCATCGAGTGTTTGTGAACTAAAAAATGAAAATATTTAATGGAATGCATCTTTGTGAATGAATCAGCAATCTGTAAGGAAGAGGAGACAAATGGTAGAGTAATGGTTTCATGTTGAAGATGATGACAAATAAGATGACAATCAATCTCAATGTGCTTGGTGCGTTCATGAAAGACCGAGTTATGAGCAATTTGAATAGCACTCTTGTTATTGCAGTGCATTCAAGTTGGCTCATAAAGAGAGATACCCATATCAGATAGAAGCCAACACAACCAAATTATTTTAGTAATAATGGATGCCATAGCACGATACTTAACTTCGGTAGAAGAGTGAGATACAATGTCTTGTTTCTTACTCTTCCAAGAAGTAAGAGAGTCTCCAAGAAAGATACAAAATCCTATGGTGGACTTACGATATGTGGTGTCACCATCCCAATCAGCATCAGAATAAGCACGTACTGTAGTCGGAGAGACAACAAACTGACTGACAATATGAACAACATAAGCAATATTAGGTCTGGTAATCGTAAGATACACCAAGCTGTCAACCTAAGTACGGTACAAAGTGGGATTTGGTAAAGGAACACCATCCGATGGAGCATATTTCACATTCAACTCAAGAGGAGTATTTGATGCTCTATTATCAAAAATACGAGCTTGTTCAAGAATGTTGGCAATGTACTTGGATTGAGAAAGAAGGTAGCCTTTAGAAGAGTAGACAACTTCAATCTCTAAGAAATGTGAAGAATGCCCAAGTCTTTTTATCTCAAACTACTTGGCTAATTGCAATTTCGAATCCTATGGTGGACTTACGATATGTGGTGTCACCATCCCAATCAGCATCAGAATAAGCACGTACTGTAGTCGGAGAGAAAACAAACAGACTGACAATATGAACAACATAAGCAATATTAGGTCTGGTAATCGTAAGATACACCAAGCTGTCAACCTAAGTACGGTACAAAGTGGGATTTGGTAAAGGAACACCATCAGATGGAGCATATTTCACATTCAACTCAAGAGGAGTATTTGATGCTCTATTATCAAAAATACGAGCTTGTTCAAGAATGTTGGCAATGTACTTGGATTGAGAAAGAAGGTAGCCTTTAGAAGAGTAGACAACTTCAATCTCTAAGAAATGTGAAGAATGCCCAAGTCTTTTTATCTCAAACTACTTGGCTAATTGCAATTTCAAATCATTGATTGCACAAACATCATCACCTATAATAATTATACCATCAACATACGAATAAAGCATAATGTGACCATAAGTGGTAGACCTTATAAACAATGCAGAATCATGTTCACTAGAGCGGAAACCAAGAGAAGTGGTCACAATAGAGAATTTCTAAAACCAAGCTTGAAGAGTCTGTTTAAGACCGTAAAGAGCCTTTTTAACTTACACACTTTCCCCTAATTATGAGAAATTCCTTGTGGAGAGACCAAACAGACTTCTTCATGAAGCTCACCATTTAAAAACCCATTTTTGATATCCATTTGGGAAATATGCCATTGACGAATAGATGCAACTGCAATAAGAGTACGGATAGTCGTCATCTTGGCTAATGGAGCAAACATTTCTTCATAATCGATACTATATTGTTGAGAGAATCCCTTACGAGCAAAACATGATTTATAGTGCTCAACCGACCCATCAAACTTAGTTTTGATCTTGTATACCTAACGAAACCCAATAGCACGCTTTCCTGGAGGAAGAGCTAGTAATTCCCAAGTATCTATTTTGTGCAATGCATAGAGTTCTTATGCCATAGCCTGTTGCCAAAAAGGATCAAGAATAGCCTCTTTATATGAAGAAGACTTAGACAAACTGCGAATAGAGGTTAAAAAATAAGCAAACGAAGTTGAATAAGTGAAATAGACGAAATCAAGTAACTGAGTAGGCTTACTGTAACACCCCGATTTTCAAAGCGAGGGTGTATTTTTTTTTCAAAAGAAATTAAAATAAAACAGAGAAATAAATAAGGAAATACATTTGGATAAATAATTGAGTCATTATAATTTACAAGCAGCGGAAAAGTTTCTCAAAATATGAATCCAAAGTAATTACACAAAAATAAATAATACATGGAACCCATTCAAATAAGATGTCATACTGACAATATTAATGAAGGTACAGCTTTCCAGTTCAAAATAACGTAATCCAAAAAAAACATATGCTCCCTCTATGTCATTCTAATCTGATCATTCTAAAAAAAAAACTATAGCTATACACCCGGAGTGATCTCCACGCGCCCCGTGAGATCCTCCTAACATAGCTCCAGTCAAGCATTCCCATCTACATTCCCGTCCGTAGAGTACGAACCGGTAGGATCGCCTTGGCTCTCATCTGAGGGCAAAGCCCAGATTTCCACAATAGTTGTAAAGGGTCACCAACCGAAATTAACAAGTAACACATAACATTTAAGTTTTTATACGCACAAAATAACCCTTCAACTTATCATGCACCTTAAAAGGGTTTTCCACATGCTAAAAGTTCATATAACACATGCCAAATAACAATGAAAACAAAATAAGGTTCTCAATCCATCAAGTAATATATAACTAACCAAGACATTGATAAATCAATGAGCAATCTGTTATCTAACTCAAAATAAGAATTTCTACTAAGCCAATCGATTTCCAAATCGATTTCCTGAAGGTTTTTAGTGAAATTTGAATTATGGGCTTAATTCAATCAATTGGGCAATCGATAGGGCAATCAATTGACAACATAGCTCAGCCCCTGACTTAATGCTAATCGATTTCCAAATCGATTTTTGTCAGTTTTGCTGAATTCCTGCATGGCCAAATCGATTGGGAAATCGATTTTATAAATAGTTGAGCCCCTGTAACTTCCCAAATTGATTGGGAAATCGATTTCCCTGCTTATCCTTCTAAAAATACATAAACTAATTCAATCACATTCATACATAACTCCAAATCTTAACACTCAGTAATTCCCACACAATCACCACGACAAATTGGGTTTCGAAATAGTTTTACAATCCATCACACTTACACACGATAATCAATACATAACACATAGCAATTCCAACACAATTACCACGACAAATTGAGTTTCGAAATAGTTTACAATCAGTCACACTTACACACAAAATCAATACATAACACTCAATCATAACTTGATTCAAACACGACTCGTGTGCCAAGCACCCTAATGCGATGCGTATATGCCAAAATGCATGGACTCGAAATTCCTTAATACTCTTTTGACTTAAACGATTTTCAACACAAACTTTAAGTAAACAGAAATATTAAGAGATTCCCCATTCTTAATACTCTTTTGACTTAAACGATTTTCAACACAAACTTTAAGTAAACAGAAATATTAAGAGATTCCCCATTCTTAATACTCTTTTGACTTAAACGATTTTCAACACAAACTTTAAGTAAACAGAAATATTAAGAGATTCCCCATTCTTAATACTCTTTTGACTTAAACGATTTTCAACACAAACTTTAAGTAAACAGAAATATTAAGAGATTCCCCATTCTTAATACTCGTTTAACTTAAACGATTTTCTCAAACACGCATTAAGTAAACCGAGATATTAAAAGATTCCCCATTTTTAATACTCGTTTAACTCTAATGGTTTTCACACCAACATTAAGTAAACGTAGACATTAAGAGATTCCCCATTCTTAGTACTCATTTAACTAAAATGATTTTCCAAAACAACATTAAGTAAACCGAGATATTAAAAGATTCCCCATTTTTAATACTCGTTTAACTCTAATGGTTTTCACGCCAACATTAAGTAAACGTAGACATTAAGAGATTCCCCATTCTTAATACTCATTTAACTCTAATAGTTTCAAAACAAAACGTTAAGCAAACAGACATATTAAGAGATTCCCCATTCTTAATACTCATTTAACTTAAACGATTTTCAAAACAAACATTAAGTAAACAAGACATTAAGAGATTCCCCATTCTTAATACTCATTTAACTTAAACGATTTTCCAAAACAACATTAAGTAAACCGAGATATTAAAAGATTCCCCATTTTTAATACTCGTTTAACTCTAATGGTTTTCACGCCAACATTAAGTAAACGTAGACATTAAGAGATTCCTCATTCTTAATACTCGTTTAACTCTAATGGTTTTCAAATTCCACACAAAACAACTCAAACCTATTATCAGATCCAATCCACAACTCATACCAAAACACATCAATTCATTTCTCCACAGAATCCAACCATACACACAACAAATTTCATCAGTATTAATTAAGAACACGTCAAATACGACGAACACAAATCAACACAATCCACCACTCAAACACAACAAGTTTCATTTACTCAAAATCATACACAAATGAGTTTAAATTCATTTTCCACGAAACATTCATCAATATAACCAAAACCTAACTCTAAGATTTTACCCATAAAGCCTTAGATTCATTTTCCCCCAAATCAACACTCTAACCCTAACCAAAAACCTTTCCACACAACCACAGATAAGTCCCTAAATGCAAACTAGAAGTTTGGAAGGAGCCCTTACCTTAACGTTAGCTTTAACGTGCGAACACGGTACCGCGAGTAAATCCGGTAAAATCTCCGCTCGCAACGTGGCCTCCAAAGTTGGTTCCCTAGCACCGTAGCGTGGTAGTGAGCGACTTTCCCTTCTATCTCTTCGCCAAACGAAGCTTAGATCTAGATGAATCGGGGAGGTTTGTGTTTGACAATTTTGAAATCCCTAACTTTGTTTTCGAATCCGAGAAGGAGGAAAGAGTTGGAGACTTGATCTTTCTCACCCACTAGCCTTGGGTTTCTATTCTTGAACAAAAGGAAGAAACGAAAATGAAAATGGAAGAGGGAGGGAGAATGGTCACGCGACAGAGGAAGAAGAAGAAGAAGTTCTCGCGAGGGAAATGTTTTTCTTTCTGTTTTCCTTTCTTCCTTTTTCCTTCCTCTCTATTTCCTTTTCCTTTCCTTTTCCCTCCAAACATATATATATATGAATATATATTAATTACTTTTTACAAATATCTCCAAATATCTCCAAATATCTAGATATTTATTAAATTTACCATTTCACCCATAACACATTAAATTCTTCGTAAAAGATTCACCGCAGTTAATTTAATTTATTCATCGACGAGTAATTCTAATCGGCATCAACATATCTTTTTGATCATATAAACTCCAAAATATTAATAACTTTGGCTAAAAAGCCT
>NC_021166.2:37586993-37602529 GCF_000331145.2 Cicer arietinum | reverse complement strand
TCGGAGTCAACTTCTTCGATTTCAATGCTCTACCAACTCCAGTAGTAGGTGTGACTCTCAGAAATACATGGTCACCCTGTTCGAATTCTAAAAGTCTTCGACGCTTGTCCGCATAACTCTTTTGACGATCCTGTGAAGTCTTCATTTTCTCCTTGATCTTCCTTACCTTAGCCGTAGTCTGTTGCACCATCTCCGGTCGGACAATCATACTTTCACCGTCCTTATACCAACACAAGGGCGTTTGACACTTGCGCCCATATAAAGCCTCATATGGTGCCATTCCGATACTTGCGTGGAAACTATTGTTGTAGGTGAACTCAATCAACGGAAGTACATCATCCCAACTTCCCCTATCATCTAATACACATGCTCTCAACAGATCTTCCAGGGACTGATTCGTCCTTTCAGTCTGTCCGTCCGTTTGTGGATGGTAAGCTGAACTCAATCGTAGTTTCGTTCCCAACGCTTCGTGCAATGCTCCCCAAAAATGTAATGTGAACTTCGGATCACGGTCTGATACAATACTCCGCTACATGTTTCTTCATTCCTGGCCACCAATAATTCTATCTCAAATCCTGATACATCTTTGTTGCTCCAGGATGAATACTCAACGTGCTCTTATGAGCCTCTTTCTAAGATCGTTTTCCTCATATATGTAATTCCTGGTACACAAATCCTACCATTACATCACAAGATATTATCTGATCCAATCTTGAACTCTGTTGTCTTCCCTTGCACTATTAGGTTCCTCTTCTCTTGAATTAAGACATCATCTTGAGAATTTGCAATGTCTTCAAGTAGTCCACTCGAAATCTTAATCATTCCGAATTTCAAAATTCCCGGTGCAAACTCTACGTTCAAGTGTAGATCTCTAAAAGCTTCCCACAACTCTTGTTGTCTAGCCATAATTGTTGAAAACACCGAGACACTTCTTCTACTCAAAGCATCAGCCACCACATTGGCCTTCCCAGGGTGGTACTGCAGTGTGAAATCAAAATCCTTGAGAGTCTCCACCCATCGTCTCTGGCGCATGTTCAACTCCTTCCCTTACTCGAATCTGATGGTAACCCAACTTCAAGTCAATCTTCGAAAATATCGCGGCCCCTCTCATTTGATCCATTAAATCATCAATGCGTGGAAAAGGATAACGATTCTTAATAGTTGCCTTATTAAGCTGTCTATAATCCACACATAAACGCGAGCTTCCGTCCTTCTTCTTAACTAGTAAAACTGGAGCTCCCCATGGCGATACACTTGGTCTAATAAATTTCTTCTTCAACAAATCTTCAATTTGGCCTTTGAGCTCATTTAATTCCAATGGTGACATTCGGTACGGCGCAATCGAAATTGGTCCCGTTCCTGGGTGCAAATCAATGAAAAATTCCACTTCTCTTACCGGTGGCAGTCCTGGAATTTCCGTTGGAAATACATCCCGGTACTCATTGACAAGCATCACATCTTCTATGTTCACATTTATCTTTGCCTCCACTTTATCCAGAGACAAAAATCATGAGTCCCTTCACTTAGGGACACTCGGAGTTTGTTAGCGGCTAAACACTTAACAACTCCTGGTTCGGGGAAAAGAACCAATTTACGAGCACAATCCAAGATCACATAATGGTACGACATCCAATCCATGCCGAGAATGACCTCGAGTGATTGTAGAGGTAAACAAATCAAATTAACCAAGAAATCCCTATTCTGAATAGTCATTTGACAATGTAAACATGCAGAATTTACTGTCAAAGTCTTAGCAGGTGTGGAGACAACCAAATCAAAAGGTAAAGCAGACACATATAACTTCAAACGATTTACACAATCCATAGCAATGAAGGAATGGGTTGCCCCCGAATCAAAAAGTGCAGTTAGAGTGTTACCTGCAATCTCACAGTCACGTTGAATCAGATTACCAGATGGGTTCCCCTCTTCAGCACTCACATAATAAATGCGTCCTCTAGCAGTAGGATGAGTAGCCCTAGTTACATTCACAACTGGTCCTACCTTTGGAGCCGTGCAATCCTTTGCCATGTGTCCTGGCTTCTGACAATTGTAGCAGGTGAGAGTATTAGGGGTACAAGCGTTAGCATAATGTCCCTCTTCCCCACATCGGAAACATCGAACCACTCGTCCCAGTTGTCTCCCAAAATTCTGGTTCCCTGGGCGATTCTGCCCACCGTTGTTAGTTCGTGGTCGATTGTAAGGTTTAACAACTTGTTTTCCCTTGTTCTGAAAATTCACCCGACTAGGGCCTCCTGAATTAAAATTCCCTCCTCGGCTAGCCCTCTTATTCTTCATATCCTCAACTTCCCTACATTTTTCCACAAGAACCTGGAAACGTTGAATTCCCAAGGGCAAGACCGAGTCTTGAATCTCGTACTTTAGTCCGTCTTGGAAACGATGACACATGAATGGTTCATCAATCTCTTCACGGAAAAACCTGAAATGTCTCGATAGTGATTCAAACTTAGCAGCATATTCACCCATGGTCATGTTCCCCTGATGCAGTATCAGGAAATCATCACCTAGCTTAGTCCTGGTACTCATCGGGAAGTATTTGTCTAAAAACTTCCTTTTGAATGATTCCCAGTTCACCTCCTCGTGAGCTGATCTCATCAACAATCTTGCACTCCTCCACCAGTACTCAGCATCCCCTAGTAGCATATAAGTGGCATAGTTGACCTTCACTTCTGCCTGACAGTTAATCATTTCGAAGATCTTCTCCACTTCTTGGATCCATTGATCCGCTTTCTCTGAATTCTCATCCCCCTTAAACTTGGGAGGATTGTAACGACGAAAGTCTTCTAATCCTCTTGACTCTGCAACACGGATCTCTCTTCCCCTCTTTTCAAGATCACGTTGAGTCTTGGCAGCAGTTTGTGCAGCAACAGAAGCAACCATGTTATTCATAGCCTCCGCCATTCGATCGTCCCTATTAGCATTGGCTCCTGGAACGTCATTCCTTCTTGGCGGCATGGTTTTCCTATAAAACCATCATCAAGTAGAGTCTCAACACTACTTCAAATAATTCCAAAACTAGCTTCCGACCACAACAACACATAATAATTATTGCGGACCTAACAACTCAACCCACCTAAACCGACGCATGATCAGATAACAACTCTCAACTTACAGATAGACCTACAATCTATAGCCAAAGGTTCCAAAGCCCCCAAAGAAAACAAAACCAAAGTTCTGATACCACAATGTAACACCCCGATTTTCAAAGCGAGGGTGTATTTTTTTTTCAAAAGAAATTAAAATAAAATAGAGAAATAAATAAGGAAATACATTTGGATAAATAATTGAGTCATTATAATTTACAAGCAGCAGAAAAGTTTCTCAAAATATGAATCCAAAGTAATTACACAAAAACAAATAATACATGGAACCCATCAAATAAGATATCATACTGACAATATTAATGAAGGTACAGTTTTCTAGTTCAAAATAACGTAATCCAAAAAAAACATATGCTCCATCTATGTCATCCTAATCTGATCATTCTCAAAAAAAACTATAGCTATACACCCTGAGTGATCTCCACGCGCCCCGTGAGATCCTCCTAACATAGCTCCAGTCAAGCATTCCCATCTACATTCCCGTTCGTAGGGTACGAAGCGGTAGGATCGTCCTGGCTCTCATTTGAGGGCAAAGCCCAGATTTCCACAATAGTTGTAAAGGGTCACCAACCGAAATTAACAATTAACACATAACATTTAAGTTTTTAAATGCACAAAATAACCTTTCAACTTAGCATGCACCTTAAAAGGGTTTTCATATGCCAAACATGCATAAACAAGGTTGAAAAATGAAGTTTTTAACAAAACTGCACTGTTGTATTCAAATACAGCATCTCTGTATTTGAATACAAGGCTGTTTCAGTAGTCAGCAGCAAAAACAACATGTCTGTATTCGAATACAGCCTTCTGTATTCGACTACACATAAGTCAGCAGCAAAAACAACATGTTTGTATTCGAATACAACCTTCTCTAACTCAAATAAGAATTTCTACTAAGCCAATCGATTTCCAAATCGATTTCCTGAAGGTTTTTAGTGAAATTTGAATTATGGGCTTAATTCAATCGATTGGGCAATCGATTGGGAATTCAATTGACAGCATAGCTCAGCCCCTGACTTAATGCCAATCGATTTCCAAATCGATTTTTGTCAGTTTTGCTAAATTCCTGCATGGCCAAATCGATTGGGAAATCGATTTTATAAATGGTTGAGCCCATGTAACTTCCCAAATCGATTGGGAAATCGATTTTATAAATAGTTGAGCCCCTGTAACTTCCCAAATCGATTGGGAAAACGATTTCCCTGCTTATCCTTCCAAAAATACATAAACTAATTCAATCACATTCATACACAACTCCAAATCTTAACACTTAGCAATTCCCACACAATCACCACGACAAATTGGGTTTCGAAATAGTTTTACAATCCATCACACTTACACACGATAATCAATACATAACACATAGCAATTCCAACACAATTACCACGACAACTTGAGTTTCGAAATAGTTTACAATCAGTCACACTTACACACAAAATCAATACATAACACTCAATCATAACTTGATTCAAACACGACTCGTGTGCCAAGCACCCTAATGCGATGCGTATATGCCAAAATGCATGGACTCAGAATTCCAAACCAAAACCCTCCTCGAAGGGCCGTAAATCATAATTGTACCGCCTATCGCAGGCCAAAGTACCAATTACCGAGGTGCCACCTATCACGGGTCAACACGATTTACTAAAAAGCGTAAATCATAAACGTACCACCTATCACGGGTCAGTACAGTTTACCGAGGTGTCACCTATCACGGGTCAACACGATTTACTAAAAGAAAAAGCGGAAATCGTAAATGTACCACCTATCACGGGTCAGTACAGTTACCATGGTGTCACCTATCACGGGTCAACACGATTTACTAAAAGAAAAAGCGGAAATCGTAAATGTACCACCTATCACGGGTCAGTACAGTTACCATGGTGTCACCTATCACGGGTCAACACGATTTACTAAAAGAAAAAGCGGGAATCGTAAATGTACCACCTATCACGGGTCAGTACAGTTACCATGGTGTCACCTATCACGGGTCAACACGATTTACTAAAAGAAAAAGCGGGAATCGTAAATGTACCACCTATCACGGGTCAGTACAGTTACCATGGTGTCACCTATCACGGGTCAACACGATTTACTAAAAGAAAAAGCGGGAATCGTAAATGTACCACCTATCACGGGTCAGTACAGTTTACCGAGGTGTCACCTATCACGGGTCAACACGATTTACTAAAATATAAATCGCAAACGTACAACCTATCACGGGTCCGTACAATTTACCAAGGTGCCACCTATCACGGGTCAGCACAATTCACCAAAAATATAAATCGTAAATGTACCACCTATCACGGGTCAGTACAGTTTACCGAGGTGTCACCTATCACGGGTCAACACGATTTACTAAAATATAAATCGCAAACGTACAACCTATCACGGGTCCGTACAGTTTACCAAGGTGTCACCTATCACGGGTCGACACAATTTACCAAATGAAATGCATGAGCATACACAGACTCCATTCACAACAATCGTTAAGCAAATGCAGATATTAAAAGATTCCCCATTTTTAATACCCATTTAACTTAAACGACTTTCAAACAACATTAATTAAATAAGTCATTAAGAGATTCCCCGTTCTTAATACCGATTTAACTTAATGATTTTCAAAACAAAACGTTAAGCAAACAGTCATATTAAGAGATTCCCCATTCTTAATACTCATTTACCGAAACGACTTTCAAACAACATTAATTAAATAAGTCATTAAGAGATTCCCCGTTCTTAATACCGATTTAACTTAATGATTTTCAAAACAAAACGTTAAGCAAACAGTCATATTAAGAGATTCCCCATTCTTAATACTCATTTACCGAAACGATTTTCAAAAACGATAGTTAAGTAACCGAGACATTAAGAGATTCCCCATTCTCAACGCCCAGTTAACTTAAACATTTTCCTCAAATACACATTAAGTAAACCGAGGTATTAAAAGATTCCCCATTTTTAATACTCGTTTAACTCTAATGGTTTTCAAATTCCACAGAAACAAATTCAAACATACTTTCACATTCAAACCATAATTCACAACAACCACACCAATTAACAAACATCAAGTTTCATTTACCCATAATCATACACAATGACATTCAAATTCATTTACCACGAAACATTCATCACTATAAACAAAACCTAACTCTAAGGTTTTTACCCATAACGCACTAGTTTCGATCTAGATATTTATTAAATTTACCATTTCACCCATAACACATTAAATTCTTCGTAAAAGATTCACCGCAGTTAATTTAATTTATTCATCGACGAGTAATTCTAATCGGCATCAACATATCTTGTTGATCATATAAACTCCAAAATATTAATAACTTTGGCTAAAAAGCCTCTGAGCCAATATCCAAAATACACAAAAAATACATAAAGTATACTTTAAAATTATGGGTCTTACACTTACAGTGACGAGAGGGATAACGAGGAGGCGGAGACAGAGGATCAACAATTGCAGGAGGTTGTTGGACAGTCGTGGGGACAAGGGGGATGTCATCATGTGGAGTAATAGTATTTGTCCTGCAATTCTCAACATTACAATCACTAGAAACATTATCATTAGGACCAAACAAATCAATATGGGTTAGTTCTGAACTCTTAATAATTTGAGAATTAGAGAAAAAAGAGTAAAAAGGGATGTGCTCAAGAAAAACAACATTATGAGAAACATATAGTTTTCTTATATGAGGATCATAACAACGATAACCCTTTTGACCATCACCACAGCCAAGAAAAACACACATGGCAGATTGAGAAGACAACTTATTGCGCTATACTTGTGGACGAAGAACAAAACAAGTAGAACCAAAGACTTTCATAGAATAGTAATCAGAGATAGAAGCATACAATTTTTCAAAGGGAGACAAACCTGATATATCAGACGATGGAGTTCTATTAATAGCATGAACAACAGTAAGAACTGACTCTCCCCAAAACTCACTGGGAACCCAAGCAAACAACAAAAGAGAACGAGCATCCTCAATAATATGATGATATTTCCTTTCAGCAACTCCATTTTACTGAGGAGTATTAGTACAAGATGACTAGTGGAGGGTACCGTCATAAGCAAGTAATTCAGATAATTTATTAGAGGTATATTCACCACCTAAATCACAGCAAAAACATTTTATAACAACATTATGTTGAGTCTTGACCATGGCACGAAGCATATGATAAATGTCAAAAAATTCAGATTGATTTTTCATAAGATAAACCCAATAATAACAAGTATAATCATCAATAAACAAATATAATATCTAGATCCACCTCTGGTGAAAACCGGAGATGGACCCCAAACATCATAGTGAACTAATTCAAAGGGCACATATGAAACTGAAACACTTACTAAACGATAAAGTTGGAAATTTAGCAAGTTTACAACCACAACAATCTGAAATATCACTAGTTTGTAACTTTCTTAAAGCTCCAGTAGAAGTTATATATTTTAATCTAGAAGCAGAAACAGGTCCAAGACGAGAATGCCATAAATAAAAACTAGAAATAGAAGAATTTAAGCGAAAACTAAATAATAAGTTAGTAGTAGTTTTTCAGGCTGCAGTATCTACGGTTTGTCCCAATCAACCTCTTGGAATGTAGATCCTGCACACAACAAGAAGTGGAAGAAAATATGACTGAATAATATAATCACATATTTGAGTAACACAAGCAAGACTCAAAGTGAGATTAGGAATATAATAAACATCAGAATGAGACAAGTTAGGTGGGGAGACATAATGATAGTGTTTCAGCAAGTGTACTGAATCGTTGCAAGTAATAATTAAAATGGTAGTATCGAGTGTCGAACTAAAGGATTGTGTTTTACTATTGAATTATATTTAATTACTAAAATTGAACAAAAAGTTCCCAAATTAATTGAAATAATTTTATTTAAAATTAACAACATTAATAAAATTGATTCCTTATAATAAGAAAAATGTCAGGGATGAGTTTCACTTCGAATCCAACCTTAGTGTCTAATTTGATCCTAGTTGTTGAATTCCTTTATTGAATTATTACCGAATTCTCTTTATTATTATTGCCCTAATGTATTAGTGATAGAACCTTTAATTCCAAAGTAACCCTTAATTCCTTAGTGGATTTAAGATTAGAATTAAGCATTAATGTACATGAATTTTCCTTTTAAACTATTACCTCCGCAACTAATTTAATTGGTTTCATGACCTGTATTTATCCCTAGACTACAAATTCATGAATTTATCATCTCAAACTGTAAGACCCATAATTTTAAAGTACCCTTTATGTATTTTTGGTGTATTTTGGATTTTGGCTCAGAGACTTTTTAGCCAAAGTTAATAATATTTTGGAGTTTTTATAATCAAAAAGATATTTTGATGCCGATTAGAATTTCTCGTCGATAAATAAATTGAATTAAGTGCGGTGAATCCTGTACGGAGAATTTAATGCGTTACAGATGAAATGGTAATTTAACAAATATCTAGATATTTCGAGATATTTGTTAAGTTATATTTATTATATATATAAGTGTTTGTTTGGGGGGAAAAAGAAAGGAAAACTAGAAGGAAGGAAAAGGAAAAGAAAAGAGTATATAAAGGAAAGAAGGAAAAAGGAAGAAAGGAAAAACAAAGGAAAGAAAAAGAAAGGAAGGAAAATTCGAATTTTTCCATCTTCTTCCTCTGATAACCGTGACCCATTTTTCCTCCTTCTCCCGTTTTCATTTTCGTCGCTTTCTTTTCTTCAAAACTAGTAACCCAAGGTTGGGTGAGAGTTAGAACAAAACGGGGAATCTCTTAATGACTTATTTAATTAATGTTGTTTGAAAGTCGTTTCGGTAAATGAGTATTAAGAATGGGGAATCTCTTAATATGACTGTTTGCTTAACGTTTTGTTTTGAAAATCATTAAGTTAAATCGGTATTGAGAACGGGGAATCTCTTAATGACTTATTTAATTAATGTTGTTTGAAAGTCGTTTCGGTAAATGAGTATTAAGAATGGGGAATCTCTTAATATGACTGTTTGCTTAACGTTTTGTTTTGAAAATCATTAAGTTAAATCGGTATTGAGAACGGGGAATCTCTTAATGACTTATTTAATTAATGTTGTTTGAAAGTCGTTTCGGTAAATGAGTATTAAGAATGGGGAATCTCTTAATATGACTGTTTGCTTAACGTTTTGTTTTGAAAATCATTAAGTTAAATCGGTATTGAGAACGGGGAATCTCTTAATGACTTATTTAATTAATGTTGTTTGAAAGTCGTTTCGGTAAATGAGTATTAAGAATGGGGAATCTCTTAATATGACTGTTTGCTTAACGTTTTGTTTTGAAAATCATTAAGTTAAATCGGTATTAAGAACGGGGAATCTCTTAATGACTTATTTAATTAATGTTGTTTGAAAGTCGTTTAAGTTAAATGGGTATTAAAAATGGGGAATCTTTTAATATCTGCATTTGCTTAACGATTGTTGTGGATGGAGTCCGTGTATGCTCATGCATTTCATTTGGTAAATTGTGTTGACCCGTGATAGGTGACACCTTGGTAAACTGTAGTGACCCGTGATAGGTGGTACGTTTACGATTTACATTTTTGGTAAATCGTGTTGACCCGTGATAGGTGACACCTTGGTAAACTGTACTGACCCGTGATAGGTGGTACGTTTACGATTTACATTTTTGGTAAATCGTGTTGACCCGTGATAGGTGACACCTTGGTAAACTGTACTGACCCGTGATAGGTGGTACATTTACGATTTACGTTTTTGGTGAATTGTGCTGACCCGTGATAGGTGGCACCTAGGTAAACAGTACTGGTCTGTGATAGGCGGTACGTTTACGATTCACGCTTTTTCTTTTAGTAAATCGTGTTGACCCGTGATAGGTGACACCATGGTAACTGTACTGACCCGTGATAGGTGGTACACTTACGATTCCCGCTTTTTCTTTTAGTAAATCGTTTTGACCCGTGATAGGTGACACCTCGGTAAACTGTACTGACCCGTGATAGGTGGTACGTTTATGATTTACGCATTTTAGTAAATCGTGCTGACCCGTGATAGGTGGCACCTCGGTAATTGGTACTTTGGCCTGCGATAGGCGGTACAATTATGATTTACGGCCCTTCGAGGAGGGTTTTGGTTTGGAATTCCGAGTCCATGCATTTTGGCATATACGCATTGCATTAGGGTGCTTGGCACGCGAGTCGTATTTGATTTGAGTTTATGATTTAGTGATTTGAATTTTGATTTATCGTGGTAATTACGTTGAAGGTGCTAAGTGTTATGTGTTGGTTATTGGGTGTAAGTATGATGGTTGTCGAGATCCCAATTGTCGTGGTAATCGCGTAGAAATTGCTAAGTGTTAGGTGGTGGACTTGATTAGGAATGACTTGAGTTAATTCATGAATTTTTGGAAAAGTTATCAGGGAAATCGATTTCCCAATCGATTGGATGGTAAACAGGGACTTGGCCAAATGGACAAAATCGATTAGCCAATCGATTTTGTAATCAGTTTTCGAAAATCATTTACGAAATCGATTGCCCAATCGATTGGGCAATCGATTTCGTAAATGATTTTCGAAAACTGATTACAAAATCGATTGGCTAATCGATTTTGTCCATTTGGCCAAGTCCCTGTTTACCATCCAATCGATTGGGAAATCGATTTCCCAATCGATTGGCTCAGTGAAAATCCTCAGTTTGAGTTAGATGATTGATTACTCATTAACTTATCCATGTCTTGATTTGTTGTGTTAATTAGGAGATTGTGAACTTCATTTTACTTTCATTTTTAATTGGCAAAGTATTGTATGAACTTTTCGCATATTGGAAATCCTGTTAAGGTGCATGCTTAGTTGAAAAGTTATTTTGAGCATTTAAAAACTTAATTGCTATGTGTTAACTGTTATTTTTTTTGGTTGGTGACCCTTTACAATTATTGTGGAAATTTGGGCTTTGCCCTCAGATGAGAGTCAGGACGGTCCTACCGGTTCGTACCCTACGGACGGGAATGGAGATGGGAACGCTTGACTGCAGTTACGTTAGGAGTATCTCACGGGGCGCGTGGAGATCACTCAGGGTGTATAGCTTTTTGGTAGGATGATCAAATTAGGATGATGTATAGGGACTAGGTGTCCTTCTTTTTGGATTGGAGTATTTTTAGTTTGGAAAACTGTACTTATACTAATATTGTCAGTTTGACATCTTATTTGAATGGGTTCCATGTACCATTTGTTGTTGTGTAAATGTTTTGGACTTATAATTGGAGAAACTTTTCCGCTGCTTGTAAATTATAATGACTCAATTATCTGTCCAAAGGCATTTCCTGATTTAATTCTTTGTTTGTTTTTAATTACTTTTAAAAAAAAAATATACTCTCGCTTTGAAATACGGGGTGTTACACAAACATTCGTAAAGTCCACTCCCGTATCAAAATATGAATCATAGAACATTTTAATGTTGATTAAGCAATAAAAAGAATTAAGCACAGAGATGAGAAAAATAATTCAATAAACTCATTCATATAACTAGAAATCAAATTAGAAAAATAAGGGTTTCATCTTGTTACATACATCCCTAACAAATAGAGTTTAGTTTCTCATGGCAGAGATAGAAAAGATAAAGATTAGAGAAGAATTACAAGAAAGATTCATGAATGATTCTTGATAAAACTGTTCCAATGGTGTTAGAAACGGTCGTCTTTGAGTTTCTATGCTAGGGCACAAGTCTCTCAACTTCCCAATAGTAGAAAAGATCTCTAAAAAGTGAGAAAAACGAGTTTTAATATGTTTTGCTGCACGTCGCGCGCTTTAGGCGCACTTGAGGTGCAGCTTGGAAGTGGCTTCAGTGCGAAATTCGCTTGAGGCGCACAACATCTTCTATCTGGAATTTAGTGCATATTTCTCCTCTTTTGAGTCCGAATTTGGTTTCGGTGTCTTCATGAAGGTCGTTATATGGATCATAGTTGTCATATGCATTTGGTATGACTCCAATTGGACATCTAAAACTCCAGATATGACCGAAATACTCCACATTGGTCATGTTGATTTCTCACCAAAATTTAGCGCTGCATTAAAACAAAGTAACAACGCAAAACTCCGGAAAATCTCTACTTAATGAAGGAAATAAGCACATAAACATTTCATTAAATCAAAGAACTAAAATTAGCAAAATATATCAAATAATTCCTTAAATTAACTAATGAATGAAAGATAAATAAGACTAAATGCAATGAAAAATATGCATATGATGAAGAGTCATCACAGAACAAATGCCTGCTAATGGCATATGAGTACCATCAGCAGCCATCATCAACAAAAGACGAGGCAGGATTCACAGACACAAAAGATTTATCATCATATTTCATATGGTGAGATGCTCCAGAATCAAGAATGCATATGGAAGGAGATATACCTAACATACTAGAGAAGTTCAAACCTTTAGAAGAGGAAGCAAATATGGCATGTGATTGAGTGGCAAGAAGTTTTTGAATTTGTTCTTCAATATCAGATATTTGTGAAGCAATCTTAGATTAGTATACTGAACCAGAGCTAGAGTCAATGGTAGAAGGAGCAGAAGCAACAACATTGGACGATGGCCCCCTAAAATTCTTCTTATGTGTGCTCCCCAATTTCGAACAATGTGTTTTCCAATGACCTTTGTCTTTGCAAAATACACATTCATCATTACCAAGTCCAACCCTCCCTTGAGATTTTCCTTTTTAAACAGGAGCAGCAAAAATAGATGGAGGAGTTGATAGAATTCCCTTATCTAACACACTAGAGTGAGTCTTAAGTCTAATTTCTTCTGCCAACAATTCCCTAATTACTAATTCAACATTAGACAGAGGGGAACGATGCAAAGTACCCCCACGAAGACCCTAAAAATCATCACGAAAAACCATTAGAAGCCAAACCAGACGTTGCTCCTCTCTCTGATCAAGTAAGCTTTAACTGCTTTCAACTCAGTTGATTCCGTAAAAGCCAATTGATCCCAAAAATTAGTCATTGCTGAGTAGAATTCCTAAATGGTCATATTGTTCTGTTTAAGGGCCCTATTGTCACTTTTCAACTGATAAAATTTGGCAAAGTTAGAACCAACATACAAATGTTTCAAGTGATCCAAAATCTCTTTAGTAGTATCATACTTTGCTAGTTGCACTCCTATAGACAACTCAACAGAATTATTAATCCAAGTAATAATTTTTGAATTACTAACATTCCATGTTTTCAAATCTTTCGTATATTTAGCTTCATCCCTTTTATATGTAGGCTTAACAGAAGTTCCATCAACATAAACCCACATATCTTTTCCAATCAAATTTTTTTAATCACACAACTCCAATAAGAGTAATTTTGTCCATTGAGGTGGACACTAACAACGTGAAGAGAATCATCCTTAGCACCAATCATAACAAATAATGATAGGAAAATACGACAAAAACGACCACTGAGACAAAATAAATTAGGGATAACCTGTCAATAGCAGAGTCAATATAAAACCATACAAAATCGTGTCGGAGACAGAAGAGCAGAACCACACTAGAAACAGAAAACCAGAATCGCGCTGGAGACAGAAGAGGAGAATCACACCAGGAATGGAGGAAGCGAATCGGTACCGACCGCAAAACGGGTCGAAAACGGAGGAAGCAAATTGGTACCGATCGCAAAACGAGTCGAAAACAGATGAAGCAAATCGGTACCGACTGCAAAACATATGTTGTGCAGACAAAAAGGAATTTGAAATTTATTATGAATCATAAGGTAAGGATGAAAGTGATATGTCCAAGTGATATATCAATTAGTATATAATAAGTTGTAGATAATTTTCAAAGTGAAATTTTAAAGTAATTTTTACCATCTCAAAAGCGCTCCTATTTCGTTCACCTCCACATAAACTGCAAGTTAAGCTTAACGCACGAATTGCAAAAGATTGAAGTTCTGGATGCTCATCCCCATATGATTCCCATCATTGTGATGGAGTTTTGGTTTTAAGTGCAGCCTTTGCTATCGAACTACCAAAGAACTTTGCTTGTGTCTTGAAATCTTCTAGTTGAGCATCAATCTTGCAAATTTCTTCAACATCTCCCTCCATCTTTTGTAAGCAGACATATAACCCACTTTTGACTTCATAATCAACTTTAAATCAAGGGCTATAATGAAGTTGAGGGTTAAGGTAGTAGCCTGCCGCATGCAAAGGCCGGTGGAGTTGTTTATCCCACATCTCATCAATGATATCCCTAAATAATGGAAAAACAACTAAATTACTTTTAGGCTTGAAATAAAATGCATAATTTATAGAAACATTGTGCATTGGAAAACAGAAACATTATGAATAATGAAGAATTTGCAGAAACATAGTTTGTAGAAATAGTAGTACCTTCTTTGAACACCATTGAAGGTAGCTTGGATTCTTTCCTTAGCTTGGTCCATTGCCTCATAAATAAATCCCATTGATGGTTTATCATCTGAATCTACTAAACGAAGCACTTTGATTAGTGGATAAGCACCTTTAAAGAAAATTGTAATATTTTTTCCTAAACTCTTTATCCATAATCACTTCTTCAACATACTGCCATTCACTAGTTTTTGAAAACTTGCTTGATGTCCATTCATTAGATGTGAACATTCTTATCAATGATCATTTGTTCTCCATGAGACAACCTAAAGATAGATAAGATGTTGTCGAGAAGCGGCTGGTCTCACCAAATCTTTACTTTTGGTGAAATGTTGTAATAAAGAAATTAGATAAGCCTTTGAATATATATATATATATATATATATATATATATATATATATATATATATTGGGTAATTTTCTTACCCTTTGAAATTGTTTCCTGATGAACTGTTATCTTTTGGTATTGAACTCGGAGTCTTTTTAGCCAAAGTTATTAATATTTTGGAGTTTATATGACCAAAAAGATATTTTGATGCCGATTAAAACTACTCGTCGATAAATAAATTAAATTAAGTACGGCGAATCCTCTACGAAGAATTTAATTCAGGGGAGTTTGTTAAAAATGTCTCGCAATTGCTAAAAGTTGTTTATGTCAATTGAGTTGCGACGAGAGTGGATATTTTAACAAAAGTGGTTTGGAGAGGTTATGGGCGAAATGGTAAATTTAATAAATATCTAAATATTTTGAGATATTTGTTAATTATATTCAATATATATATATAATGATTAATTGTTTGGAGGGAAAAAGAAAGGAAAGAGAAAGAGAAGAAAAGGAAAGAGAAAGAGAGGAAAAGTAAAAAGGAAAGAAAAAGAAAAGAAAGAAAACAGAAGTTCTCCTTC
Source organism: Cicer arietinum (assembly GCF_000331145.2). NCBI lineage: Eukaryota > Viridiplantae > Streptophyta > Magnoliopsida > Fabales > Fabaceae > Cicer > Cicer arietinum. Next base: position 37,587,121 of record NC_021166.2, on the reverse strand, counting down.
TTCCTCTGCCTCGCGTGAAACCCATTCCTACTTCTTCCTTCTACCTCCATTTTCGCTGCTTCCTTTTGTTCAAGAGTAGAAACCCAAGGATTGTGGGTGAGTAAGAACAAATTTTCAGCTTCTTCCTT
>NC_021166.2:37570871-37586528 GCF_000331145.2 Cicer arietinum | reverse complement strand
AGTATTAAAAATGGGGAATCTTTTAATATCTTTGTTTACTTAATGTTTGTCGTGAAAATCATTAGAGTTAAACGAGTATTAAAAATAGGGAATCTTTTAATATCTTTGTTTACTTAATGTTTTTCGTGAAAATCATTAGAGTTAAACGAGTATTAAAAATGGGGAATCTTTTAATATCTGCCTTTACTTAATGGTGTTTGTCTGTGAGAGACTACACCCCGGTAAATTGTGTTTGACCTTGAGAGACTGCACAGGTGTTTGTCCGTGAGAGACTACACCCTGGTAAATTGTGTTTGTCCATGAGAGACTGCACTCGTGTTCGTTCGTGAGAAACTGTACGTTTAGGATTTACGCCTCTCGCGGAGGGTTTTGTTTGGAATTGTGTGATAGCATGTTTGATTGCAATCGATTGCCCAATCGATTGATTTAAGCCCAGAGTGCAGATTTCACTAAAAACCTTCATCCAAATCGATTTGCCAATCGATTGGCATAGTGGAAATTCTCATTCTGAGTTAGATAATCAATTGCTCAATGGGTTCATCAATGGATTGGCCAGTTATCTATTACTCTATTGATTAAAAACTTTATTTGGATTTCATGGTTATTTGGCAAGTGTTACATGAACTTTTAGCATATAGGAAACCCTTTTAAGGTGGATGCTAAGTTGAAAGGTTATTTTGTGCATTTAAAAACTTAAATGTTATGTGTTAATTGTTAATTTCGGTTGGTGACCTTTTTCAACTATTGTGGAAATCTGGGCTTTGCCCTCAGATGAGAACCAGGACCATCCTACTGGTCCGTACCCTGTGGATGGGAATGTAGATGGGAATGCCTGACTGGAGCTATGTTAGGAGGATCTTACGGGGCGCGTGGAGATCACTTAGGGTGTTTAGTTTGTTTTGGAGAATGATCATATTAGGTTGACATAGAGTGAACAAATGTCTTTCTTTTGAATTGTATTTGTTTTAGATTGGAAGACTGTACCTATACTAATATTGTCAGCATGACATGTTATTTTCGATGCGTTACATGTACCACTTTTTGATGTGTAAATATTTTGGATTCATATTTCGTGAAACTTTTCCGCTGCTTGTAAATTATAATGACTTAATTATTTATCCAAAGGTATTACCTTATTTATTTCTCTGTTCTATTTTAATTTCTTTTGAAAAAAAAATACACCCTCGCTTTGAAATTCGAGGTGTTACAAATTTAGTTAAATCTAAAAAGGTTTTTTAGAAGTTTAAAACCTAAGCAACAAATCAAAGTAGATAAAACACTAAATGTAACACCCCGTTTTTCTAAGCGAGGGTGTAAATTTTTTTTTTTCAAAAGAATTAAAATAAAATAGAGAATCAAATAAGGTAAAATACATTTGGATAAATATTTAAGTCGTAACACAACGACGATTAAGTCAACAGAATTTACAAGCAGCGAAATAGTTTTTGAAATACAAATCCAAAGTATTTACACGTCAAAAGTTGGTACATGTAACCCATCGAAAATAACATGTCAAGCTGACAATATTAGTATAGGTACAGTCTTCCATTTTAAAATAAATACAATACAAAAGAAAGACATCTGATCCCTCTATGTCAACCTAATCTAATCATTTTACAAGACAACTAAACACCCTGAGTGATCTCCACGCGCCCCGTGAGATCCTCCTAACATAGCTGCAGTCAAGCGTTCCCATCTCCATTCCCGTCCGTAGGGTACGAACTGGTAGGATCGTCCTGACTCTCATCTGAGGGCAAAGCCCAGATTTCCACAATAATTGTAAAGGGTCACCAACCGAAATTAACAGATAACACATAACATTTAAGTTTTAAATGCTCAAAATAACTTTTCAACTAAGCATGCACCTTAACAGGATTTTCCATATGCGAAAAGTTCATACAATGCTTGCCAATTAAAAACGAAATCAAAATAAAGTTCTCAATCCCTTAAGTAATACATAACTAATCAAGACATCGATAAATCAATGAGCAATCTGTTATGTAACTCAAAATAAGAATTTCTACTAAGCCAATCGATTGGGCAATCGATTTCCTGAAGGTTTTTAGTGAAATTTGAATTCTGGGCTTAATTCAATCGATTGGGCAATCAATTGACAGCATATCTCAGCCCCTGACTTAAATTCAATCGATTGGGCAATCGATTGGGCAATCAACTGACATCATATCTCATCCCCTGACTTAATGCCAACCGATTTCCAAATCGATTTTTGCTGAATTCCTGCATGGCCAAATCGATTTCCAAATCGATTTTCTTAATTGATTTTGAAAAATATATTATAAAATTGATTGGCAAATCGATTATGTCACATTAGGGAAGTCCCTGTAACTCATCCAATCGATTGGGAAATCGATTTCCCTGCATATTCTTCCAAAAACACATAAACTAACTCAATATCATTCATACACAATTCCACATCTTAACACTTAGCAATGATAACGCAATCGCTACAACATCATGAGTTTCGAAATAGTATTGCAATCAAACATGCTATCACCAAATTCCAAAACATACACTTAACACTTATAACACAATTACTACAACATCATGGGTTTCGAAATGGTATTGCAATCAAACATGTTATCACCAAATTCCAAAACATACACTTAACACTTATAACGCATACTACAACGTCATGGGTTTCGAAATGGTATTGCAATCAAACATGTTATCACCAAATTCCAAAACATACACTTAACACTTATAACACAATACTAGAACATCATGGGTTTCGAAATGGTATTGCAATCAAACATGTTATCACCAAATTCCAAAACATAACACTTAACACTTATAACACAATTACTACAACATCATGAGTTTCTCTAACTTAAACCAGGGCGTAGTCTCTCACGGACAAACCCCTGTGCAGTCTCTCATGGACAAACACAATTCCCTAAGGAACGTAAGTCGTAAACGTACTACCTATCACGGGTCCGTACTGTTTACCGAGGTGCCACCTATCCCGGGTCTGCACAACTTACCAAACGTAAATCGTAAATGTACTGCCTATCACGGGCCCGTACCGTTTACCAAGGTGCCACCTATCACGGGTCTGCACGATTTACCAAAACATACATAAGTAAACGAGACATTAAGAGATTCCCCATTCTTAATTCTCGTCTAACTTAAACCAGGGCGTAGTCTCTCACGGACAAACCCCTGCGCAGTCTCTCACGGACAAACACAATTCCCTCAGGAACGTAAGTCGTAAACGTACTACCTATCACGGGTCCGTACTGTTTACCGAGGTGTCACCTATCCCGGGTCTGCACAACTTACCAAACGTAAATCGTAAACGTACTGCCTATCACGGGCCCGTACCGTTTACCAAGGTGCCACCTATCACGGGTCTGCACGATTTACCAAAACACACATAAGTAAACGAGACATTAAGAGATTCCCCATTCTTAACGCCCAGTTAACTTAAACGATTTTCAAAAACAAATATTAAGTAACCGAGACATTAAGAGATTCCCCATTCTTAACGCCCAGTTAACTTAAACGATTTTCAAAAACAAATATTAAGTAACCGAGACATTAAGAGATTCCCCATTCTTAACGCCCAATTAACTTAAACGATTTTCAAAAACAAATATTAAGTAACCGAGACATTAAGAAATTCCCCATTCTTAACGCCCAGTTAACTTAAACGATTTTCAAAAAAACAAATATTAAGTAACCGAGACATTAAGAGATTCCCCATTCTCAACGCCCAGTTAACTTAAACGATTTTCAAAAAAACAAATATTAAGTAACCGAGACATTAAGAGATTCCCCATTCTCAACGCCCAGTTAACTTAAACGATTTTCAAAAAACAAATATTAAGTAACCGAGACATTAAGAGATTCCCCATTCTTAACGCCCAGTTAACTTAAACGATTTTCAAAAAACAAATATTAAGTAACCGAGACATTAAGAGATTCCCCATTCTTAACGCCCAATTAACTTAAACAATTTTTCTTAAAACAAAATATTAAGTAACCGAGACATTAAGAGATTCCCCATTCTCAACGCCCAGTTAACTTAAACGATTTTCAAAACAAAATATTAAGTAACCGAGACATTAAGAGATTCCCCATTCTTAACGCCCAGTTAACTTAACAATTTTCAAAACAAAATATTAAGTAACCGAGACATTAAGAGATTCCCCATTCTTAACGCCCAGTTAACTTAACAATTTTCAAAACAAAATATTAAGTAACCGAGACATTAAGAGATTCCCCATTCTTAACGCCCAGTTAACTTAAACGATTTTCAAAAAAACAAATATTAAGTAACCGAGACATTAAGAGATTCCCCATTCTTAACGCCCAGTTAACTTAAACGATTTTCAAAACAAAATATTAAGTAACCGAGACATTAAGAGATTCCCCATTCTTAACGCCCAGTTAACTTAAACGATTTTCAAAACAAAATATTAAGTAACCGAGACATTAAGAGATTCCCCATTCTCAACGCCCAGTTAACTTAAACGATTTTCAAAAACAAATATTAAGTAACCGAGACATTAAGAGATTCCCCATTCTTAACGCCCAGTTAACTTAAACGATTTTCAAAAAAACAAATATTAAGTAACCGAGACATTAAGAGATTCCCCATTCTTAACGCCCAATTAACTTAAACGATTTTCAAAAACAAATATTAAGTAACCGAGACATTAAGAGATTCCCCATTCTTAACGCCCAGTTAACTTAAACGATTTTCAAAAAAACAAATATTAAGTAACCGAGACATTAAGAGATTCCCCATTCTTAACGCCCAGTTAACTTAAACGATTTTCAAAACAAAATATTAAGTAACCGAGACATTAAGAGATTCCCCATTCTTAACGCCCAGTTAACTTAAACGATTTTCAAAACAAAATATTAAGTAACCGAGACATTAAGAGATTCCCCATTCTTAACGCCCAGTTAACTTAAACGATTTTCAAAACAAAATATTAAGTAACCGAGACATTAAGAGATTCCCCATTCTTAACGCCCAGTTAACTTAAACGATTTTCAAAACAAAATATTAAGTAACCGAGACATTAAGAGATTCCCCATTCTTAACGCCCAGTTAACTTAAACGATTTTCAAAACAAAATATTAAGTAACCGAGACATTAAGAGATTCCCCATTCTTAACGCCCAGTTAACTTAAACGATTTTCAAAACAAAATATTAAGTAACCGAGACATTAAGAGATTCCCCATTCTTAATACTCATTTAACTTAATGGTTTTCAAATTCCACACAAAAAAACTCAAACAAATTCTCACATTCAATTCATAATTCACACCAAAACACATCAATCAACAAACATCAAGTATGAACATGCCAAATACGATGAACACAAATCAACATAATAAATTTCATTTATTCAAAATCTTACATACATGAGGTAAAATCATTTTTCCCAAAACAATACTCCAATCCTAACACAATTCGTTTCCACACAACCACAGATAAGGCCCTAGATGCAAACTAAAAGTTTGGAAGGAGCCCTTACCTTCGCGTTAACTCTAACGTGCGTTTCCGGTACCACCGTAGCGTGGTAGTGAGCAACCTTCCCTTCTGACTCTTCGCGAAACGAAGCTTGGATCTTGAAGAAACGGAGAGGTTTGTGTTTGGATCTCAAAAACCGTTTTTCTTCGTTTTCGAAACAAAGGGGAAGAATGGAGTTGCAAAAACCTTGATCTAACTCTCCCCCAACCTTGGGTTACTAGTTTTGAAGAAAAGAAAGCGACGAAACTGAAAATGGGAGAAAGGAGGGAAAAGCTTCGCGGTCGAACAGAGGAAGGAGATGGAAAATTCTAATTTTCCTTCCTTTCTTTTTCTTTCCTTTCTTTTTCCTTTCTTCCTTTTTCCTTCCTTCCTTTATATACTATTTTCTTTTCCTTTTCCTTCCTTCTAGTTTTCCTTTCTTTTTCCCTCCAAACAAACATATATAAATATAATAAATATAACTTAACAAATATCTCAAAATCTAGATATTTATTAAATTACCGTTTCACCCGAAACGCCTTAAATTAACCGTAAAGTATTTTCCGCAGTTAAATTCAATTTATTTATCGACGAGAAATTCTAATTGGCATCGAAATATCTTTTTGATTAGAAAACTCCAAAATATTATTAACTTTGGCTTAAAAGCCTCCGAGCCAAAATCCAAAATATACCAAAAATACATAAAAGGGTACTTTAAAATTACGGGTCTTACATTACTCCCCCCCTAAAATTAGTTTCGTCCTCGAAACTATGCGTCGATAAATAGCTCTGGGTGTTGTTCTCTCATCTTGCTCTCCAATTCCCAAGTCGCCTCTCCAGTAATTGGGTTCCAAATCACCTTGACCAACGAACATCTTTGGTCCTCAATCGCTAAATCTTCCTGTCCTCAATCCTCACAGGTGGTACTTCGAATGTCAAGTTATCCTTCGGTTGGATTGTGTCTGGTTCGATCACATGCGATGGATCTGCAAGATATTTCCTCAACTGTGATATAGGAAACACGTCATGAATGTTGGACAGTATCGGAGGCAATGCAATCCGATAAGCAACAGGCCCAATTCGTGCAGAAATCTGACATGGTCCAATGAATTTCGGAGTCAACTTCTTCGATCTTGACGCCCTACCAACTCCCGTAGTAGGTGTGACTCTCGGAAATACATGGTCACCCTATTCGAATTCTAACAGTCTGCGACGCTTGTCCGCGTAACTCTTCTGACGACCTTGTGAAGTCTTCATTTTCTCCTTGATTTTCCTTACCTTAGCTGTAGTCTGTTGCACCATCTCTGGTCCGACGATCATATTTTCACCGTCCTTATACCAACACAAGGGCGTTTGACACTTGCGCCCATATAAAGTCTCATCTGGAGCCACTCCAATACTTGCGTGGAAACTATTGTTGTAGGTGAACTCAATCATAGCTTCGTTCCCAATGCTTCGTGCAACGCTCCCAAAATGTGATGTAAACTTCGGGTCACGGTCTGATACAATACTCGATGGTACTCCGTGTAATCTCTAAAGGTTGCAACACCCCAGCAGGTCGCTGATGTTCCACCTTGTACGGAACATCCATCTAGTACCAAACCTAAACACTAAGTATGACGCCGACACATTGAGTACAATGTATCATTACCTAATGATAGGGCTTCCCATCCATATCAAGAATGATCTTGGGTTATTGTAGAGGTAAACAATCAAATTAATCGAGAAGTCCCTATTCTGAATGGTTATTTGACAAGTAAACATGCATAATTTACTGTCAAAGTCTTAGCAGTAAAGTAGACACGGACAACTTCAAACAATTTACATAATCCATAGCAATGAAGGAATGGGTTGCCCCCGAATCAGAAAGTGTAGTTAAGAGGTTACCTGTAATCGCACAGTCATATTGAATCAGATCGCTAGATAAATTTCCAACTTCAGCGCCGACGCAATACACCTGTCCTCTAGCAGTAGGAAGAGTAATCCTAGCTACATCCACCATTGGTTCCACCTTCGGAGCCTCGCAATTCCTTGCAAAGTGCCCTGGTTTATGGCAATTGTAGCAAGTAGTACTGTTAAAGGTACAAGCATAAGCATAATGTCCTTCTTCTCCACATCGGAAACATCGTATACCTTGTCCCACTTGCCTCCCAAGGTCTTGGTTCCCTGGGTTATCCCGTCCCCCGTTGTTATCATGTGGTCGATTATAAGCTTTAGCAACCTGTTTTCCCTTGTTCTGATACTTCGCCCGACTAGGTCCTCCTGAGTTAAAATTCCCTCCTCGGCTAGCTCTCTTATTCTTCATATCCTCAACTTCTCTACATTTTTCCACAAGAACCTGGAAACGTTGAATTCCCAAGGGTAAGACAAAGTCTTGAATCTCATACTTTAGTCCGTCTTGGAAACGATGACACAAGAATGGCTCCTCAACCTCTTCACGGAAAAATCTGAAATGCCTTGATAGTGATTCAAACTTAGCAGCATATTCGCCCACGGTCATGTTCCCCTGATGTAGTTTCAGGAAATCATCACCCAGTCTAGTCCTGGTACTCATCGGGAAGTATTTGTCGAAAAACTTCCCTTTGAAAGATTCCCAGTTCACCTCCTCGTGAGCTGATCTCATCAACCACCTTGTACTCCTCCACCAGTACTCAGCATCTCCTAGTAGCATATAAGTGGCATAGTTGACCCTCACTCCCGCCTGACAGTTAATCATTTCGAAGATCTTCTCCACTTCTTGGATCCATTTATCCGCCTTCTCTGAATTCTCCGTCCCCTCAAACTTGGGAGGATTGTAACGAAGAAAGTCTTTTAATCCTCTTGACTCTGCAGCACGAATCTGTCTTCCCCTCTTTTCGAGATCGCGTTGAGTCTTGGCAGCAGTCTGTGCAGCAACAGAAGCAGCCATGTTATTCATAGCCTCCGCCATTCGATCATCCCTACTGGCATTGGTTCTCGGAACGTCATTCCTCCTTGGCAGCATGGTTTCCCTATAAAACCATCATCAAGTAGAGTCTTAACACTACTTCAATAATTCTAAGAATAACTTCCGACCACAACCGCACATAATAATTATTATGAACTTGACAACTCAAACCACCTAAACCGACACATGATCAGATAACAACTCTCAACCTATAGGTTGACCTACAATCTATAACCAAGGTTCCACAGCCCCTAAAGAAAACCACACCAATGCTCTGATACCACAATGTAACACCCCGTTTTTCTAAGCGAGGGTGTAATTTTTTTTTTTTCAAAAGAATTAAAATAAAATAGAGAATCAAATAAGGTAAAAGACATATGATCCCTCTATGTCAACCTAATCTGATAATTTTACAAGACAACTAAACACCCTGAGTGATCTCCACGCGCCCCGTGTGATCCTCCTAACATAGCTGCAGTCAAGCGTTCCCATCTCCATTCCCGTCCGTAGGGTACGAACCGGTAGGATCGTCCTGACTCTCATCTGAGGGCAAAGCCCAGATTTCCACAATAATTGTAAAGGGTCACCAACCGAAATTAACAGATAACACATAACATTTAAATTTTAAATGCTCAAAATAACCTTTCAGCCCCTGACTTAAATTCAATCGATTGGGCAATCAATTGACTGCATATCTCAGCCCCTGACTTAATGCCAATCGATTTCCAAATCGATTTTTGCTGAATTCCTGTATGGCCAAATCGATTTCCAAATCGATTTTCTTAATTGATTTTGAAAAATATATTATAAAATCGATTGGCAAATCGATTATGTCACATTAGGGAAGTCCATGTAACTCATCCAATCGATTGGGAAATCGATTTCCCTGCATATTCTTCCAATAACACATAAACTAACTCAATATCATTCATACACAATTCCACATCTTAACACTTAGCAATGATAACGCAATCGCTACAACATCATGAGTTTCGAAATAGTATTGCAATCAAACATGCTATCACCAAATTCCAAAACATAACACTTAACACTTATAACACAATTACTACAACATCATGGGTTTCAAAATAGTATTGCAATCAAACATGCTATCACCAAATTCCAAAACATAACACTTAACACTTATAACACAATTACTACAACATCATGGGTTTCAAAATGGTATTGCAATCAAACATGTTATCACCAAATTCCAAAACATACACTTAACACTTATAACACAATACTACAACATCATGGGTTTCGAAATGGTATTGCAATCAAACATGTTATCACCAAATTCCAAAACATACACTTAACACTTATAACACAATACTACAACATCATGGGTTTCGAAATGGTATTGCAATCAAACATGTTATCACCAAATTCCAAAACATACACTTAACACTTATAACACAATACTACACAGACAAAATGAACCAACAATTCACAATTTAACAGGGTGTAGTCTCTCACGGACAAACACCTGTGCAGTCACTCACGGACAAACACAATTTACCAAGAAACGTAAGTCGTAAACGTACCACCTATCACGGGTCAGTACTGTTTACCGAGGTGCCACCTATCACGGGTCTGCACAACTTACCAAACGTAAATCGTAAACGTACTGCCTATCACGGACCCGTACCGTTTACCAAGGTGCCACCTATCACGGGTCTGCACGATTTACCAAAACACACATAAGTAAACGAGACATTAAGAGATTCCCCATTCTTAATTCTCATCTAACTTAAACCAGGGCGTAGTCTCTCACGGACAAACCCCTGCGCAGTCTCTCACGGACAAACGCAATTCCCGCAGGAACGTAAGTCGTAAACGTACTACCTATCACGGGTCCGTACTGTTTACCGAGGTGCCACCTATCCCGGGTCTCCACAACTTACCAAACGTAAATCGTAAACGTACTGCCTATCACGGGCCCGTACCGTTTACCAAGGTGCCACCTATCACGGGTCTGCACGATTTACCAAAACACACATAAGTAAACGAGACATTAAGAGATTCCCCATTCTTAATTCTCATCTAACTTAAACCAGGGCGTAGTCTCTCACGGACAAACCCCTACGCAGTCTCTCACGGACAAACGCAATTCCCGCAGGAACATAAGTCGTAAACGTACTACCTATCACGGGTCCATACTGTTTACCGAGGTGCCACCTATCCCGGGTCTGCACAACTTACCAAACATAAATCGTAAACGTACTGCCTATCACGGGCCCGTACCGTTTACCAAGGTGCCACCTATCACGGGTCTGCACGATTTACCAAAACACACATAAGTAAACGAGAAATTAAGAGATTCCCCATTCTTAATTCTCATTTAACTTAACGATTCTCAAAACAAAACATTCAGTAAATAAGTCATTAAGAGATTCCCCATTCTTAATTCTCATTTAACTTAACGATTTTCAAGACAAACATTCAGTAAATAAGTCATTAAGAGATTCCCCATTCTTAATACTCATTTACTGAAACGATTTTCAAAAACGAACATTAAGTAACCGAGACATTAAGAGATTCCCCATTCTTAACGCCCAGTTAACTTAAACGATTTTCAAAAACAAATATTAAGTAACCGAGACATTAAGAGATTCCCCATTCTTAACGCCCAGTTAACTTAAACGATTTTCAAAAACAAATATTAAGTAACCGAGACATTAAGAGATTCCCCATTCTTAACGCCCAGTTAACTTAAACGATTTTCAAAAACAAATATTAAGTAACCGAGACATTAAGAGATTCCCCATTCTTAACGCCCAGTTAACTTAAACGATTTTCAAAAACAAATATTAAGTAACCGAGACATTAAGAGATTCCCCATTCTTAACGCCCAGTTAACTTAAACGATTTTCAAAAAAACAAATATTAAGTAACCGAGACATTAAGAGATTCCCCATTCTCAACGCCCAGTTAACTTAAACGATTTTTCACAAACAAACACACATTAAGTAAACAAGACATTAAGAGATTCCCCATTCTTAACGCCCAGTTAACTTAAACGATTTTCAAAAAACAAATATTAAGTAACCGAGACATTAAGAGATTCCCCATTCTTAACGCCCAGTTAACTTAAACGATTTTCAAAAAACAAATATTAAGTAACCGAGACATTAAGAGATTCCCCATTCTTAATACTCATTTAACTTAATGGTTTTCAAATTTCACACAACACAAACTCAACAAATTCTCACATCAAAACATATCAATTCATTTATTCACAAATCCAACCATACACATATCAAATTTCATCAATATCAATTAAGAGCATGTCAAAAACAACGAACACAAACTTCCTTCTAATTTCCTTTCTTTCTATTTTCTCCAAGCAAACATAGATATATATATATATATATATATATATATATATATATATATATATATTAAATATAACTTAACAAATATCTCAAAATATCTAGATATTTGTTATATTACCATTTCACCCGTAACGCATTAAATTCTCCGTAAAGGATTTACCGCACTTAATTTAAATTTATTTATCGACGAGTAATTCTAAACGGTGTCAAAATAACTTTTTGATCCTATAAACTCCATAATATTATTAACTTTGGCTAAAAAGCCTCCGAGCCAAAATCCAAAACATATAAAATACATAAAGTGTACTTTAAAATTATGGGTCTTACACTAAACACAGAAAACACAAGTCAATTTTTCTTGGTTCACCACAAACCCGAAAAATTTAATTTGTTCAATTTGAAAGATTTAATCCACTATTCACCAACTGAATCACACGTCAATTGAGCACTAATAGTGTTTCAACAAGTGTATTGAATCGTTGCAAGTAATAATTAAAATGGTAGTACCGAGTGTCGAACTTAAGGATTGCGTTTTACTATCGAATTATATTTAATTACTGAAATTGTACAAAAAGTTTCCGAATTGATTGAAATAATATTTGAAATTAACAACAATAATAAAATTGATATTTTATAATCAGAAAAATGTTAGGGATAAGTTTCACTTTGAATCCAACCTGGGTGTCTAATTTGATCCTAGTTACTGAATTCCTTTATTGAATTATTACCGAATTCTCTTTATTATTCTTGCCCTAATGTCTTAGTGACAGAACCTTTAATTCCAAAGTAACCCCTAATTTCTTAGTAGATTTAAGATTAGAATTAAGCATTACCGTACAAGAATTCTCTTGTTAAACTATTGCCTTTGCAACTAATTTAATTGGTTTCATGACCTGTATCTATCCCTAGACTACAAACTCGTGAATTTCTCATCTCAAGCATTCGTAAAGTCCACTTCCGTTTCAAAATACAAATCGTAGAACATTTTAATGTTGATCAAGAAATAAAAAACATTAAGCATAGAGACGAGAAAAATAATTCAATAAACTCATTCATATAAATATAAATCAAATCAGAAAAATATGGATTTCATTTTGTTACACTCATCCCTAACAAATAGGGTTTAGTTACTCATGATAGAGATACAAAAGATAGAGGTTAAAGAAGAATTACAAGAATGATTCATGCATGATTCTTGATAAAACTGCTCCAATTATGTTAGAAACAGCCGTCTTTGAGTTTCTCTGCTAGAGCACAAATCTCCCAACTTCCCAATAGTTAAAAAGATCCCTAAAAAGTGAAAAATTGCGTTTTTAATTAATGTTGTCGCGTCCACACGCCCCAGGCGCATAAAACGCGCTTTAGGCGCGCGCTTGCAGTGCTGAAAGGCAAGAAATGCTGAAAATGCGCCTCAAGTGTGGTTGTTTAATGTTTTCTGCATTTTTCTCCTTTTTAGAGTCTGAATTGGGTTCTGGTGTTTCCATGAACGTTGTAGCTATGGATAATAGCTTTCATTTGCACTTGGTTTGACTCCAATTTGGACATCCACAACTCCAGATATGGCTGAAATACTCCATATAGGTCATGTTGATTTCTCACAAAAATTCAGCACTGCATTAAAACAAAGTAGCAACGCAAAACTACGAAAAATCTCTACTTAATCAAGAAAATAAGAGCATAAACATTTCATTAAATCAAAGAACTAAAATCAACAAAATATATCAAATAACTCCTTAAATTAACTAATGGTTAAAGATAAATAAGACTAAAATCAATGAAAAGTATGCACATGATGAAGAGTCGTCACGCACCTACTAGTAAATTCGATCGTGTTCAAGTTTTTTAAACCTTCTAACTTAGTACACTCAAGTTGTTGAGGGATGCAGTCACTATTAGGCTAGGTTGAAAACAAAATGTGTTTACTTGTTTTTCTAAATAACATTGATATTTAACCTCAACACTTTCAGTTTTTAGGCATTGATTTCTTTAGTTAAGTTTAGTGCTTTAAGTTTTAGAGATAACTTGTGATTTTCATTTTAATAAATCAGTTATGACATTAATTAAATAAGATCAACTAATTCATAAAATACCTCAATTTCTTCATCAATTGATTCACTTCCAGAGTCAAAATTAATGTATGTGTTGAATACACAGACATAGTTGGCATGAGCTATCAGAGCCAAATCTGCTTTCTTGTCATCGTCAAAGGATTCATCAAAATCATCCCATGTAGCCATCAAAACTTTCTTCTTGGGTCTGTAATCTTTCTGTTAGAACCATGTTGGTTTTCCACTTTTAATTTTGATGTTAACAAAAGTACTTTGTGAGAACAATTTATTGCACTAATGATTTCATTAAGTATGCATAAATTAGAACAAGAAAAATGGAGGAAACAACCAGAGGAAATGACCACTAGAGGATATTAAATTAGTCAAATCCACGCTATGAAAAGTTCACGCGCTAGAAAAGTTCACACATATGCCTCTGATAGCGTGCTTCAGGATGTAAAGTGTGTTTCTTCGTCTACCTCTAAAGGTTGTGCTTTTGGTTAACATGCCTCTAATGAGTCAGCCTATGTGTCTGCCTCTGAAGATCCAGTAAGCTTCTGAAGATCTCTAAGTAATTATGTAAGACCCTTAATTTTAAATTCTAATTTATGTATTTTGGGGAATTTTGTGTTGAATTTCTGAGGCTTTTTAGCCAATTTTATGGCATTTTGTGAGTTAAATGCCAAAAATATCTTTTTGGAGACCCGATTAAAATTATTCGCCAATGAATAATTTTATTTAATTACGGTAAATCTTTTGTCGAAGAAAAAAAAATTCTGAGATGCAGCCTTTTTCAGAAAATTTCATCTGCCCATTGAATTACGACGAGAGTAGATATTTTTCTGAAAAAGTGGTTTGTGATGTGATGTGAGGTGACAGACGTAATAATGATTTTTATAAAAATATCTAATTATTATTATTATTATTATTATTATTATTATAATATATTATTATTATTTTAATATATATTTTATATATATATAGAACCAAGAGAAACAGGAACGTGGCCCTGCTCCTTCCCTTCTCCTTTCTTCTTTTCCTTTCTGTTTCAAAAAAAAAGTGTATGTTGGTGGGTTTGAAAACAAAAACACAAATCATCATTTTTCTTCTAGATCTAAGTTTCGTTTCGAGAAGTGACAGAAGAGAAAGTTGCTCATTGCCACGCTGCGGTGCTAGTGAGCTAGTTTTTGACTCAGCGTCACAAACTTAAATTTTACCGGAATTAATTACGGTATCGTAATCGCGTGTTAGAGCTATCGTTAAGGTAAGGGCTCCTACCAAACTTTTAGTTTGCATTTAGGACATTATATGTGATTTTGTGGAAAATAAATTTGATGTATTTGAGGCGTGATTTTGTGAAAAATTAATTTAATGTGATTATGTGTAATTTAGTGGAATTTAAATTTGAGGTGTGGTTTGTGGTGATTCAAGTTTGGTGTGATTTATATGTTCATAATTATTATTATGAATTTTTGAGATGTGATTTATTTGTGGATTTTGTAGAAAATGAATTGATGAAATTTGGTAGTTTATGTGTAAAAATGTGGAATTTTGAAATTAGGTGAGTTATGTTTGAATTATTGAAATTTAATTGAGGTGCTATATGTGTGTTGTGGAATTGAATTGATTGAATTTGGTGTGAATTGGAGGTAATTAAATTTGATGTGTTTGAGTTACGTAATGAGTTATTTTCAAATAAATGAGTTTGAACTGAAGTTGAAATTTTATGAAAAATTTAGAGTTGTTAAAGTTGCGAAAAAGTTCAAATTTTAACTAAGTTAAAGTGTTTGAGCAAAAAGACAGATTGAAATTAAAAATGGTTAGAGTTTAAAATATTACTCTTTTAATTACTCTTTGATT
>NC_021166.2:37540306-37569961 GCF_000331145.2 Cicer arietinum | reverse complement strand
GAAATTAAAATTAGTGTGAATAATTATGTTTGAGTATGCTCTGTGTTGTGTTTGAAAAATCATTAGTGTTAAATGAGTATTAAAAATGGGGAATCTTTTAATAGCTGCATTTACTTAATGATTATGGTGAAAAGAGTTAGAGTATGCTCATGCATTTCATAGTACATGGTGACCGCGATGGGGCCATGGTGATAGTGGTGACCATGATGGGCCACGGGATGATGCCATGTGAATTGTTGGTTAATCTTATCCTTGGGGGGATTGTCGCGTCGTGCTGATCTGTGAGAGATTGCACTCTAGAATGTGTTGATCTGTGAGCGATTGCACTCTAGAAAATCGTGCTGGTCGGTGAGAGACTGCACGCTAGTAGATTGTGCTGGTCTGTGAGCGACTGCACTCTTGTATGTCGTGCTGGTCTGTGAGAGACTGCACGCTAGTAAATCGTGCTGATCCGTGAGAGATTGCACCTTGGTAATTAGTACTGGTCTGTGAGAGGCTGTACAATTATGATTTACGCCCTTCGAGGAGGGTTTTGGTTTGGAATTCTGGCATATACGCATTGCATTAAAGTGTTTGGCATGCGAGTTATGTTTGTTATACTATGATGATTGTATATACATATTCGGTTGTTGTTGTGATTTGTCGTAATTGCTTTGAGGTGTGAAGTTGGGTTGATTAAGTTTTGATGTAATTATGTGTTCATAATTGATTTAATGAATATTCGAAGTGTTGATTGATTCAGAGCTATTTTAGAACTGAAAATCTGCATTTTCTCTGTTGTATTCGGCTATGACAGTGCAGTTTGTTAAAACTTCATTTTTCAACATTGTTTATGCATTTTTGGACATATGAAAACCCTTTCGAGGAGTATGCTAAGACGAAAGGTTCTTTTTAGCATTTGAAAATATAAGAATTTTGCTATGTGATATTTGTTAATTTCGGTTGGTGACCTTTACAATTATTGTGGAAATCTGGGCTTTGCCCTCAGATGAGAAACAAGATCATCCTATCAGTTAGTACCCTGGAGATGGGAAAGTAGTTATTCATACCTGACCGAAGCTATGTCAAAAGGATCTTGTGGGGCGCGTGGAGATCACCCAGGTTGTATAGCTTTTTGTAGCATGATCAGATTAGAGGGTTGTATAGGGTTTAGTTGTCTTTCTTTTGTGGATGTATTTATTTCAATTTGAAAGACTGTACCTATACCTTATATTGTCAGCTTGACTTTTATTTTGATGGGTCCTTGTACCATTTTTTTGATGCGACATGGGGAAGTTAAAATTCTTGGGGCAATGTTTTTGTACAGGTGTCTGCCGAGAATACTCTAGGGGTATGAGCTATGTATGATATGTCTCATAGCCCCGGTGTATTTTTTCGTGTAAATACTTTGGGTTTGTATTTCAAAATCTATTTCCGCTGCTTGAATATATTGTTGGCTTTTGTCGTTATGTTACGACTTAAATATTTCATCCAAAAGTATTTTCTTTGTTTTATTTATTTGTTTAAAAAAAAAATACACTCGTGTTATTAAAAATCGGGGTGTTACAAATTACGTGCCGCTAAAGATTCAACGTTCCTTTGAAGAATTTGTGCTTCAAAAAAGTCAGTGTGCCTTTGAAGAATTATGTGTCTTTAAAGATTTAGCGTTCCTCTGAAGATTCAACTTGTTTCTAGAGTTTTCATGCATGTGATGGACAATAACTTCAACATGCCTCTGATGGACAGTAACTTCAGCATACCTCTGATGGACAGTAACCTTAGCTAGCCTCTAATGAACAATAAATTTAGCATTCTTCTAATGAACAATATTTTTTAGCATGCCTCTGAAGTCTATCGTTCAAGCCTGCATCTGAAGCATGTATTTTGCTGACTCTAAAGACTGCAAATCATTCCAAAGTGTTGCCTATGATACGTAGCACACTATGAAGTAACACTAACTCTAAAGACTGCAACTCGTTTAAAACTGCTACCTCTGATATGTAACATATAACACTTTGAAGTTGCAATAACTTTGATAAACAAACAAATGTGAAGTTTCCCATGCCACGAATTCTAAGTCACACATCTTTGTGATTGCCTCTGACTATGATTATTCAAGCAACACAACATCTGACACCAACAATCAAGTCAATGATTCTTATGGAGAAAATTTAACGACTCCGATGGAAGGTCAAAGACTTTGATAGATTAAGAAAAATATTGAATTGGACTTAGTTGTATTCTTACTTCAAAAGGTCAAAGAACAAGCCCATATTCATTTTTGCTCAAATCAAATCAAATGTATAAAGGAAGACTCAATTGAATTAATTTGCAAACGTAGTTTGAACCAATACGCACTATCCTTCTAGATGAATTGCTCATATCATATTCGAAAATAAAGAATTGGTTATATTTGGAAAAATTATTTGTTGACCAAGCTGGAATATAGATACGATTCATAATTCTTGATGGACAAAATTCGTGAACCCTAATTTCATCTACAAATAGTGGATCAAGGTTGTAGAAGGATGTACAACGACATCAAATAACAAACTCAGAAATCCTAAAAACCGAAATTATTGGTGGAAGATGGTTATACTCCTCCAACAAAAGCATATGGTACTGAAATGCAATCACTTTCAAGGAGTTTGAAAGGTTCACAAATAAAGAGACTACAAAGAGCATTTATGATAATCTGATTTTGACTTATGAAAGAAGCAAGCAAGTCCAAGAAGCGAAGTATGAGTTGTTCAAGATAGAAGATGTAACACCCCGTTTTTCAAAGCGAGGGTATATTTTTTTTTTTTTTCAAAAGTAATTAAACTAAAACAGAGAAATAGATAAAGAAATGCCTTTGGATAAATAGTTGAGTCATTATAATTTACAAGCAGCGGAAAGGTTTCTCCAATTATAAATCCAAAACATTTACATAACCATAAATGGTACATGGAACCCATTCACATAAGAAGTCGAACTGACAATGATAGTATAAATACAGTTTTCCCAAACTAAAAATACTCCAATCCAAACAGAAGGACACCTAGTCCCTATACATCATCCTAATCTGATCATCCTACCAAAAAGCTATACACCCTGAGTATCTCCACGCACCCCGTGAGATCCTCCTAACGTGACTGCAGTCAAACGTTCCCATCTCCATTCCCGTCCGTAGGGTACGAACCGGTAAGACCGTCCTGACTCTCATCTGAGGGCAAAGCCCAGATTTCCACAATAATTGTAAAGGGTCACCAACCAGAAAATAACAGTTAACACATAGCAATTAAGTTTTTAAATGCTCAAAACAACTTTTCAACTAAGCATGCACCTTAACAGGATTTTCCATATGCTAAAAGTTCATATAATGCTTGCCAATTAACAATGAACTCAAAATGAAGTTCTCCAACCATCAAGTAATACATAACTGACCAAAGCATTGATAAATCAATTGAGCAATCGATTATCTAACTCAAAATGAGGACTTTTGCTGAGCCAATCGATTGCCAAATCGATTTGGTCAGTTCTGCTGAGTTTTTGCATGACCAAATCGATTTCTAAGTCGATTTTGTCAGTTCTGATGAGTCCCTGTGTTGCCAAATCGATTTCCAAATCGATTTTGGCAGTTTTGCTGAGTTCCTGCCTCTCTGCCAATCGATTTCCAAATCGATTTCTTAAAAGATTTTGAAAGATATATTTATACAATCGATTGGCAAATCGATTAGGTCAAAATGGTGAACTTCCTGCAACTCATCCAATCGATTGGGAAATCGATTTCCCTGATCGTTTTTCCAAAATTTCATGCATTAACTCAAGTCATTCCTAATCAAGTTCACAACCTAACACTTAGCAATTCCTACACGATTACCACGGCAATTGGGATCTCGATAACCATCATACTTACACACAACAATCAACACATAACACTTAGCATTTTCAACGCAATTACCACAACGACTCAAATTCAAATCACTTAATCATAAAACTCAAATCAACCACGACTCGCGTGCCAAGCACCCTAATGCAATGCGTATATGCCAAAATGCATGGACTCGGAATTCCAAACCAAAACCCTCCTCGAAGGGCCGTAAATCATAATCGTACCGCCTATCGCAGGCCAAAGTACCAATTACCGAGGTGCCACCTATCACGGGTCAGCACGATTTACTAAAATGCGTAAATCATAAACGTACCACCTATCACGGGTCAGTACAGTTTACCGAGGTGTCACCTATCACGGGTCAACACGATTTACTAAAAGAAAAAGCGGAAATCGTAAATGTACCACCTATCACGGGTCAGTACAGTTACCATGGTGTCACCTATCACGGGTCAACACGATTTACTAAAAGAAAAAGCGGAAATCGTAAATGTACCACCTATCACGGGTCAGTACAGTTACCATGGTGTCACCTATCACGGGTCAACACGATTTACTAAAAGAAAAAGCGGGAATCGTAAACGTACCGCCTATCACAGACCAGTACTGTTTACCGAGGTGCCACCTATCACGGGTCAGCACAATCCACCAAAAATGTAAATCGTAAATGTACCACCTATCACGGGTCAGTACAGTTACCATGGTGTCACCTATCACGGGTCAACACGATTTACTAAAAGAAAAAGCGGGAATCGTAAACGTACCGCCTATCACAGACCAGTACTGTTTACCGAGGTGCCACCTATCACGGGTCAGCACAATTCACCAAAAACGTAAATCGTAAACGTACCACCTATCACGGGTCAGTACAGTTTACCGAAGTGTCACCTATCACGGGTCAACACGATTTACTAAAATATAAATCGCAAACGTACAACCTATCACGGGTCCGTACAGTTTACCAAGGTGTCACCTATCACGGGTCGACACAATTTACCAAATGAAATGCATGAGCATACACAGACTCCATTCACAACAATCGTTAAGCAAATGCAGATATTAAAAGATTCCCCATTTTTAATACCCATTTAACTTAAACGACCTTCAAACAACATTAATTAAATAAGTCATTAAGAGATTCCCCGTTCTTAATACCGATTTAACTTAATGATTTTCAAAACAAAACGTTAAGCAAACAGTCATATTAAGAGATTCCCCATTCTTAATACTCATTTACCGAAACGATTTTCAAAAACGATAGTTAAGTAACCGAGACATTAAGAGATTCCCCATTCTCAACGCCCAGTTAACTTAAACATTTTCCTCAAATACACATTAAGTAAACCGAGGTATTAAAAGATTCCCCATTTTTAATACCCATTTAACTTAAACGACTTTCAAACAACATTAATTAAATAAGTCATTAAGAGATTCCCCGTTCTTAATACCGATTTAACTTAATGATTTTCAAAACAAAACGTTAAGCAAACAGTCATATTAAGAGATTCCCCATTCTTAATACTCATTTACCGAAACGACTTTCAAACAACATTAATTAAATAAGTCATTAAGAGATTCCCCGTTCTTAATACCGATTTAACTTAATGATTTTCAAAACAAAACGTTAAGCAAACAGTCATATTAAGAGATTCCCCATTCTTAATACTCATTTACCGAAACGACTTTCAAACAACATTAATTAAATAAGTCATTAAGAGATTCCCCGTTCTTAATACCGATTTAACTTAATGATTTTCAAAACAAAACGTTAAGCAAACAGTCATATTAAGAGATTCCCCATTCTTAATACTCATTTACCGAAACGACTTTCAAACAACATTAATTAAATAAGTCATTAAGAGATTCCCCGTTCTCAATACCGATTTAACTTAATGATTTTCAAAACAAAACGTTAAGCAAACAGTCATATTAAGAGATTCCCCATTCTTAATACTCATTTACCGAAACGACTTTCAAACAACATTAATTAAATAAGTCATTAAGAGATTCCCCGTTCTCAATACCGATTTAACTTAATGATTTTCAAAACAAAACGTTAAGCAAACAGTCATATTAAGAGATTCCCCATTCTTAATACTCATTTACCGAAACGACTTTCAAACAACATTAATTAAATAAGTCATTAAGAGATTCCCCGTTCTTAATACCGATTTAACTTAATGATTTTCAAAACAAAACGTTAAGCAAACAGTCATATTAAGAGATTCCCCATTCTTAATACTCATTTACCGAAACGACTTTCAAACAACATTAATTAAATAAGTCATTAAGAGATTCCCCGTTCTCAATACCGATTTAACTTAATGATTTTCAAAACAAAACGTTAAGCAAACAGTCATATTAAGAGATTCCCCATTCTTAATACTCATTTACCGAAACGACTTTCAAACAACATTAATTAAATAAGTCATTAAGAGATTCCCCGTTCTCAATACCGATTTAACTTAATGATTTTCAAAACAAAACGTTAAGCAAACAGTCATATTAAGAGATTCCCCATTCTTAATACTCATTTACCGAAACGACTTTCAAACAACATTAATTAAATAAGTCATTAAGAGATTCCCCGTTCTCAATACCGATTTAACTTAATGATTTTCAAAACAAAACGTTAAGCAAACAGTCATATTAAGAGATTCCCCATTCTTAATACTCATTTACCGAAACGACTTTCAAACAACATTAATTAAATAAGTCATTAAGAGATTCCCCGTTCTTAATACCGATTTAACTTAATGATTTTCAAAACAAAACGTTAAGCAAACAGTCATATTAAGAGATTCCCCATTCTTAATACTCATTTACCGAAACGACTTTCAAACAACATTAATTAAATAAGTCATTAAGAGATTCCCCGTTCTTAATACCGATTTAACTTAATGATTTTCAAAACAAAACGTTAAGCAAACAGTCATATTAAGAGATTCCCCATTCTTAATACTCATTTACCGAAACGACTTTCAAACAACATTAATTAAATAAGTCATTAAGAGATTCCCCGTTCTCAATACCGATTTAACTTAATGATTTTCAAAACAAAACGTTAAGCAAACAGTCATATTAAGAGATTCCCCATTCTTAATACTCATTTACCGAAACGACTTTCAAACAACATTAATTAAATAAGTCATTAAGAGATTCCCCGTTCTCAATACCGATTTAACTTAATGATTTTCAAAACAAAACGTTAAGCAAACAGTCATATTAAGAGATTCCCCATTCTTAATACTCATTTACCGAAACGACTTTCAAACAACATTAATTAAATAAGTCATTAAGAGATTCCCCGTTCTCAATACCGATTTAACTTAATGATTTTCAAAACAAAACGTTAAGCAAACAGTCATATTAAGAGATTCCCCATTCTTAATACTCATTTACCGAAACGACTTTCAAACAACATTAATTAAATAAGTCATTAAGAGATTCCCCGTTCTTAATACCGATTTAACTTAATGATTTTCAAAACAAAACGTTAAGCAAACAGTCATATTAAGAGATTCCCCATTCTTAATACTCATTTACCGAAACGACTTTCAAACAACATTAATTAAATAAGTCATTAAGAGATTCCCCGTTCTTAATACCGATTTAACTTAATGATTTTCAAAACAAAACGTTAAGCAAACAGTCATATTAAGAGATTCCCCATTCTTAATACTCATTTACCGAAACGACTTTCAAACAACATTAATTAAATAAGTCATTAAGAGATTCCCCGTTCTCAATACCGATTTAACTTAATGATTTTCAAAACAAAACGTTAAGCAAACAGTCATATTAAGAGATTCCCCATTCTTAATACTCATTTACCGAAACGACTTTCAAACAACATTAATTAAATAAGTCATTAAGAGATTCCCCGTTCTCAATACCGATTTAACTTAATGATTTTCAAAACAAAACGTTAAGCAAACAGTCATATTAAGAGATTCCCCATTCTTAATACTCATTTACCGAAACGACTTTCAAACAACATTAATTAAATAAGTCATTAAGAGATTCCCCGTTCTCAATACCGATTTAACTTAATGATTTTCAAAACAAAACGTTAAGCAAACAGTCATATTAAGAGATTCCCCATTCTTAATACTCATTTACCGAAACGACTTTCAAACAACATTAATTAAATAAGTCATTAAGAGATTCCCCGTTCTTAATACCGATTTAACTTAATGATTTTCAAAACAAAACGTTAAGCAAACAGTCATATTAAGAGATTCCCCATTCTTAATACTCATTTACCGAAACGACTTTCAAACAACATTAATTAAATAAGTCATTAAGAGATTCCCCGTTCTTAATACCGATTTAACTTAATGATTTTCAAAACAAAACGTTAAGCAAACAGTCATATTAAGAGATTCCCCATTCTTAATACTCATTTACCGAAACGACTTTCAAACAACATTAATTAAATAAGTCATTAAGAGATTCCCCGTTCTCAATACCGATTTAACTTAATGATTTTCAAAACAAAACGTTAAGCAAACAGTCATATTAAGAGATTCCCCATTCTTAATACTCATTTACCGAAACGACTTTCAAACAACATTAATTAAATAAGTCATTAAGAGATTCCCCGTTCTCAATACCGATTTAACTTAATGATTTTCAAAACAAAACGTTAAGCAAACAGTCATATTAAGAGATTCCCCATTCTTAATACTCATTTACCGAAACGACTTTCAAACAACATTAATTAAATAAGTCATTAAGAGATTCCCCGTTCTCAATACCGATTTAACTTAATGATTTTCAAAACAAAACGTTAAGCAAACAGTCATATTAAGAGATTCCCCATTCTTAATACTCATTTACCGAAACGACTTTCAAACAACATTAATTAAATAAGTCATTAAGAGATTCCCCGTTCTTAATACCGATTTAACTTAATGATTTTCAAAACAAAACGTTAAGCAAACAGTCATATTAAGAGATTCCCCATTCTTAATACTCATTTACCGAAACGACTTTCAAACAACATTAATTAAATAAGTCATTAAGAGATTCCCCGTTCTTAATACCGATTTAACTTAATGATTTTCAAAACAAAACGTTAAGCAAACAGTCATATTAAGAGATTCCCCATTCTTAATACTCATTTACCGAAACGACTTTCAAACAACATTAATTAAATAAGTCATTAAGAGATTCCCCGTTCTCAATACCGATTTAACTTAATGATTTTCAAAACAAAACGTTAAGCAAACAGTCATATTAAGAGATTCCCCATTCTTAATACTCATTTACCGAAACGACTTTCAAACAACATTAATTAAATAAGTCATTAAGAGATTCCCCGTTCTCAATACCGATTTAACTTAATGATTTTCAAAACAAAACGTTAAGCAAACAGTCATATTAAGAGATTCCCCATTCTTAATACTCATTTACCGAAACGACTTTCAAACAACATTAATTAAATAAGTCATTAAGAGATTCCCCGTTCTCAATACCGATTTAACTTAATGATTTTCAAAACAAAACGTTAAGCAAACAGTCATATTAAGAGATTCCCCATTCTTAATACTCATTTACCGAAACGACTTTCAAACAACATTAATTAAATAAGTCATTAAGAGATTCCCCGTTCTTAATACCGATTTAACTTAATGATTTTCAAAACAAAACGTTAAGCAAACAGTCATATTAAGAGATTCCCCATTCTTAATACTCATTTACCGAAACGACTTTCAAACAACATTAATTAAATAAGTCATTAAGAGATTCCCCGTTCTTAATACCGATTTAACTTAATGATTTTCAAAACAAAACGTTAAGCAAACAGTCATATTAAGAGATTCCCCATTCTTAATACTCATTTACCGAAACGACTTTCAAACAACATTAATTAAATAAGTCATTAAGAGATTCCCCGTTCTCAATACCGATTTAACTTAATGATTTTCAAAACAAAACGTTAAGCAAACAGTCATATTAAGAGATTCCCCATTCTTAATACTCATTTACCGAAACGACTTTCAAACAACATTAATTAAATAAGTCATTAAGAGATTCCCCGTTCTCAATACCGATTTAACTTAATGATTTTCAAAACAAAACGTTAAGCAAACAGTCATATTAAGAGATTCCCCATTCTTAATACTCATTTACCGAAACGACTTTCAAACAACATTAATTAAATAAGTCATTAAGAGATTCCCCGTTCTCAATACCGATTTAACTTAATGATTTTCAAAACAAAACGTTAAGCAAACAGTCATATTAAGAGATTCCCCATTCTTAATACTCATTTACCGAAACGACTTTCAAACAACATTAATTAAATAAGTCATTAAGAGATTCCCCGTTCTTAATACCGATTTAACTTAATGATTTTCAAAACAAAACGTTAAGCAAACAGTCATATTAAGAGATTCCCCATTCTTAATACTCATTTACCGAAACGACTTTCAAACAACATTAATTAAATAAGTCATTAAGAGATTCCCCGTTCTTAATACCGATTTAACTTAATGATTTTCAAAACAAAACGTTAAGCAAACAGTCATATTAAGAGATTCCCCATTCTTAATACTCATTTACCGAAACGACTTTCAAACAACATTAATTAAATAAGTCATTAAGAGATTCCCCGTTCTCAATACCGATTTAACTTAATGATTTTCAAAACAAAACGTTAAGCAAACAGTCATATTAAGAGATTCCCCATTCTTAATACTCATTTACCGAAACGACTTTCAAACAACATTAATTAAATAAGTCATTAAGAGATTCCCCGTTCTCAATACCGATTTAACTTAATGATTTTCAAAACAAAACGTTAAGCAAACAGTCATATTAAGAGATTCCCCATTCTTAATACTCATTTACCGAAACGACTTTCAAACAACATTAATTAAATAAGTCATTAAGAGATTCCCCGTTCTCAATACCGATTTAACTTAATGATTTTCAAAACAAAACGTTAAGCAAACAGTCATATTAAGAGATTCCCCATTCTTAATACTCATTTACCGAAACGACTTTCAAACAACATTAATTAAATAAGTCATTAAGAGATTCCCCGTTCTTAATACCGATTTAACTTAATGATTTTCAAAACAAAACGTTAAGCAAACAGTCATATTAAGAGATTCCCCATTCTTAATACTCATTTACCGAAACGACTTTCAAACAACATTAATTAAATAAGTCATTAAGAGATTCCCCGTTCTTAATACCGATTTAACTTAATGATTTTCAAAACAAAACGTTAAGCAAACAGTCATATTAAGAGATTCCCCATTCTTAATACTCATTTACCGAAACGACTTTCAAACAACATTAATTAAATAAGTCATTAAGAGATTCCCCGTTCTCAATACCGATTTAACTTAATGATTTTCAAAACAAAACGTTAAGCAAACAGTCATATTAAGAGATTCCCCATTCTTAATACTCATTTACCGAAACGACTTTCAAACAACATTAATTAAATAAGTCATTAAGAGATTCCCCGTTCTCAATACCGATTTAACTTAATGATTTTCA
This sequence comes from Cicer arietinum, assembly GCF_000331145.2. NCBI lineage: Eukaryota > Viridiplantae > Streptophyta > Magnoliopsida > Fabales > Fabaceae > Cicer > Cicer arietinum. The sequence continues at coordinate 37,558,590 of NC_021166.2, read as the reverse complement.
AAACAAAACGTTAAGCAAACAGTCATATTAAGAGATTCCCCATTCTTAATACTCATTTACCGAAACGACTTTCAAACAACATTAATTAAATAAGTCATTAAGAGATTCCCCGTTCTCAATACCGATTTAACTTAATGATTTTCAAAACAAAACGTTAAGCAAACAGTCATATTAAGAGATTCCCCATTCTTAATACTCATTTACCGAAACGACTTTCAAACAACATTAATTAAATAAGTCATTAAGAGATTCCCCGTTCTTAATACCGATTTAACTTAATGATTTTCAAAACAAAACGTTAAGCAAACAGTCATATTAAGAGATTCCCCATTCTTAATACTCATTTACCGAAACGACTTTCAAACAACATTAATTAAATAAGTCATTAAGAGATTCCCCGTTCTTAATACCGATTTAACTTAATGATTTTCAAAACAAAACGTTAAGCAAACAGTCATATTAAGAGATTCCCCATTCTTAATACTCATTTACCGAAACGACTTTCAAACAACATTAATTAAATAAGTCATTAAGAGATTCCCCGTTCTCAATACCGATTTAACTTAATGATTTTCAAAACAAAACGTTAAGCAAACAGTCATATTAAGAGATTCCCCATTCTTAATACTCATTTACCGAAACGACTTTCAAACAACATTAATTAAATAAGTCATTAAGAGATTCCCCGTTCTCAATACCGATTTAACTTAATGATTTTCAAAACAAAACGTTAAGCAAACAGTCATATTAAGAGATTCCCCATTCTTAATACTCATTTACCGAAACGACTTTCAAACAACATTAATTAAATAAGTCATTAAGAGATTCCCCGTTCTCAATACCGATTTAACTTAATGATTTTCAAAACAAAACGTTAAGCAAACAGTCATATTAAGAGATTCCCCATTCTTAATACTCATTTACCGAAACGACTTTCAAACAACATTAATTAAATAAGTCATTAAGAGATTCCCCGTTCTTAATACCGATTTAACTTAATGATTTTCAAAACAAAACGTTAAGCAAACAGTCATATTAAGAGATTCCCCATTCTTAATACTCATTTACCGAAACGACTTTCAAACAACATTAATTAAATAAGTCATTAAGAGATTCCCCGTTCTTAATACCGATTTAACTTAATGATTTTCAAAACAAAACGTTAAGCAAACAGTCATATTAAGAGATTCCCCATTCTTAATACTCATTTACCGAAACGACTTTCAAACAACATTAATTAAATAAGTCATTAAGAGATTCCCCGTTCTCAATACCGATTTAACTTAATGATTTTCAAAACAAAACGTTAAGCAAACAGTCATATTAAGAGATTCCCCATTCTTAATACTCATTTACCGAAACGACTTTCAAACAACATTAATTAAATAAGTCATTAAGAGATTCCCCGTTCTCAATACCGATTTAACTTAATGATTTTCAAAACAAAACGTTAAGCAAACAGTCATATTAAGAGATTCCCCATTCTTAATACTCATTTACCGAAACGACTTTCAAACAACATTAATTAAATAAGTCATTAAGAGATTCCCCGTTCTCAATACCGATTTAACTTAATGATTTTCAAAACAAAACGTTAAGCAAACAGTCATATTAAGAGATTCCCCATTCTTAATACTCATTTACCGAAACGACTTTCAAACAACATTAATTAAATAAGTCATTAAGAGATTCCCCGTTCTTAATACCGATTTAACTTAATGATTTTCAAAACAAAACGTTAAGCAAACAGTCATATTAAGAGATTCCCCATTCTTAATACTCATTTACCGAAACGACTTTCAAACAACATTAATTAAATAAGTCATTCCTTCCCTTCTATCACTTCTTGAAATGAAGCTTGGATCTTGAAGAAACGGAGGGGTTTGTGTTTGGATCTCAAAAACCGTTTTTCTTCGTTTTCGAATCAAAGAGGAAAAGTGGAGTTGCGAAAACCTTGATCTAACTCTCACCCAACCTTGGGTTACTAGTTTTGAAGAAAAGAAAGCGACGAAACTGAAAATGGGAGGAGGAGGAAAATGGCTCGCGGCTGAACTGAGGAAGGAGATGGAAAATTTTAGATTTTCCTTCCTTTCTTTTTCTTTCCTTTGTTTTTCCTTTCTTCCTTTTTCCTTCTTTCCCTTTTATACTATTTTCTTTTCCTTTTCCTTCCTTCTAGTTTTCCTTTCTTTTTCCCTCCAAGCAAACATATATATATAATAAATATAACTTAACAAATATCTCAAAATATCTAGATATTTGTTAAATTACCGTTTCGCCCGAAACGCATAAAATTAATCGTAAAGTATTCACCGCAGTTAATTTCAATTTATTTATCGACGAGAAATTCTAATTGGCATCAAAATATCTTTTTGATTAAAAAAAACTCCAAAATATTATTAACTTTGGCTTAAAAGCCTCCGAACCAAAATCCAAAATACACCAAAAATACATAAAGCACACTTTAAAATTACGGGTCTTACAGAAGAAGATAATGACATTAAAACAATGTTTTTCAGATTCCAGACTCTAGCTTCATGATTAAAGGTACTTGAGAAAAGTTATACTGTTATTGATCATGTGAAGAAAGTCCTTAGAAGTTTGCCAAGAAAGTGGAGAGCTAATATTACAGCTATTCAAGAAGCTAATGATCTCAATACTCTTAAATTCGAAGAATTGATTAGCTCATAGAGATCACGTGAAATTGAGCTTGTAGAGGATGAGCTCAATAAGAAACAATCAACTTTGACCTTGAAATCCAAGTAGAAGAAGGTTCTAAAGCCAACAACATGAAGGATAATGATTCAGATGATTAGAATCTAAACTCAAAGGATGAAGAAATGGCTTTCATATCAAGAAAAATTCAGAAGATGTGGCACAAAAGAAACAAGCAATTTCCTCAAAGATATTCCAGGCAGTCCAGTAGAGGAAGGGATGAAAAATCTGACAAGAAAAGCATCATATGATATGGATGCAATGAACTTGGACATGGCAAGTCTGAATGTCCAAATATGGAAACAGGGAAACATCAAAGGAAAGATTTTAGACCCAAGAAGAAGGTTATGATGGCTACATGGAATAATTATGATGAATCCTCTAATGATGAAGAGCAAGCAGATTTTGCTCTAATGGCTCATACCTACTCAACCTTTGGATCCAATACAGACACTAATTATGACTCTAGAAGTAAATCAATTGATGAAGAAATTGAGGTATTTTCAAACTTAACCCAATCTGATTTAATTAATATCATCAATGATTTCTTAAATAAAAACCACAAGTTAAGTTGTCTCTAAAACTGAAAGCACTTAGGAAAGTAAATGCAAACTTAACTAAAGAAATCAATTCTTTAAAAACTTAAAGTGTTGAGGTTAAATATGAAAATAAAACCTTGAAAGATACTCCTGTTTCAAAATCTTTATAAAATGTCACATGTAATTCTGGTTATTAGTATGGAAAGAAGCAAGTATGCTTCTATGATTTATGGAGTTAGTAGAAATGGTAAAAGAGATCTAGGATTTGAAGAAACAGTAATTGAACCTAAACTTAGTCCCTCTGATATTTTGTGTATTGTTTGCTCTAAGAAAGGTCACAACAAAAAACCTTTCAGAACTAACAAACATGGACCCAACCAAATTTGAGTATCAAAGGATAAAATTGTTTATGTTGCAAATATTCTAAGCAACCAAATTTAAACACCAGTCATGGTGCCTTGTCAATGGATTATTGCAACACCAAATTGAAAGACCAGATGATTGGAACCAGAACTGTCATAAGAACAAGAACTATTAGAAAAGTCAGAACTACCATATGAACCAAAAATATCAAAAAAATCTATAGTATCAACATTAGCAAAATTGACAGAGAAATCACACATATTAGCAGAACTCGTTCTATTGGAACTACCATAAGTTCCAAAATTACAAGAGGGATTTGATACATCAGCAGAAAGAGAAATGTTTGATGACCAATCAGAATCAAGAGACTTCCCTGAACACTCCAATCAAGTTCATCAAGATTGCAAACCTGCATGGGAATAAAAATCCCTTCATCCAGAACATTTGATTAGAGGATATGCAGCTCAGAGTCTAAAAACCAGACAAGAAGGACCAAGATGGTTTTCATAGTGGAGCTATAATTGTTGACATATAGGTTATATTTTTCCTTAATTTAATAATTTTCTGATATCATGTTTATTGTGATACATCAGCAGAAAGAGAAATGTTTGATGACCAATCAGAATCAAGAGACTTCTCTAAACACTCCAATTAAGTTCATCAAGATTGCAAACCTGCATGGGAATAAAAATCCCTTCATCCAGAACATTTGATCAGAGGATATGCAGCTCAGAGTTTGAAAACCAGAAAAGATGGACCAAGATGGTTTTCAGAGTGGAGCTGTAACTGTTGACATATAGGTTATATTTTTCTTTAATTTAATAATTTGTTGATATCATGTTTACTGTGATAACAAGTAGCTTGATCTTAAAAAAAAATCAAAGCTAGATGAACTAGGAAATTCACATAAATTGAACAGTTTAGCAGAAGCATAATACAAGTTTTTTTTTTCTTTAGAAAAAAGAAGAAACCACCAGAAACAAAAACTTATGTTTTGGCTATATTGTTCCGTTCCTTACTTATCTAATTTATATTATGTCATATGACAATCAACTTGACCTTAAAAAGTCAAAGAAAGTTGAGGATATTGCAGGTTTGCTGGAACCTGAAGAAATTAATAAACCAGAAGATAAAGACAATTCATAAGAATCAGACAAATTAGAGGATACAAGAAAATCAAAAGAACCTGACAAAACACCACAAAATGAATCTGACCAAGTAAGAAGTAGTCAAGATAAGTCATCTTGTCCTGAAAATCTAATCAGTGGAAATGCAAATGATCCTTTGAAGACCAGATCATCATTGAAAGAGACAACCTTGTTTGGTTTACTATCATCAATTGAACCTAAACCTGTTGATGAAGCACTAGAAGAAAATGGTTGGATACTTGCAATGCAAGAAGAGTTAAATGGTTGGGATGTAGTACCTAGACCAAAGAAAAACATTATTGGAACCAAGTGCAAAATATTATTGGAACCAAGTGAAAAAGATTATTGGCATTGTGCACTCAAAGGAATCAAATGAAATAAAAGCCACTGAATATAAGAACTTAGAGAGCAGGCTTGATGAACTTACCTCATTGGTGAAAAAGTTGGCAGCAAGCAAAACTTAAGCAGAAATAGTGTGTATAATTTTAACTTATGAAGATACTCTTAAAGATTAATTTACTACATTACAAAACAATGACAATGATGATACCCCATAGACCTATGCCCCAAACATATTCAATAACACCCCTGATTTGTCCTTTAACAGGTACAAACCCAGTTGGAGAAACCGTCCAAACCTGAGTTTGGGGAATCGGAATACCTGTACACAACAGTCCAGACTAGGACAACCGAATAATAATGCAACCCATCATGCAAATTGTGAACCTTTATTGGAACACCTCGTTAACCAAATGGCAGTCTAGATTCTCCAATATCAATAGAGAAACGGTTCGTCCATTCAGAATATAGCAGCGAAAATTGGACCACTAGAAAGATCCATCAACCAGATACAATCTCAAAGGTCTAACAAACTACCTGCTCAACCAGTAGTGAATTGCAATGTTAGTGCAATTGTTCTTTGATCTGATAAAGTTATTGATACCCCACAATGTACTGAGAATGTAAGTGACATAAAATATGTAAGCCAACTCCTCTACCTAATCATTTTTTTAGGATGAAAGTTTTGTGTAACCTACACCAATTCAATTTCCTCAAAGGACTATGAAAACAAAAAAGATGTTTAAGGCAGATAAGGAAACGAAATCTTCGAGAGATTTAAAAAATTTGAATTCATTATTCCGTTCCTAGAAACAATTAAGAAGATTTCAAGATATGCCAAATTCATCAAAGAGTTGTGAACAAAAAAGGAGGTTGAAAAGGAATGAAATGATCAACAAAAGTTGAAATGTTTATGCACTCAAACAGCCCATAATGCCTCAAAAGTACAAGGATTCAGGAATAATTGTCTCATGTACCATAGGCAATAGTAAATTTAAAAAACCATGTCAGATTTAGGTGCATCCATTAATGTTATGCCTATGTCTATTTTTAACTCTCTTGCTCTTGGACCTTTGCAGAAAACAAATGTTATATTCAATTAGCAAATATAAGTAGTACCAACCCTGTTCGACTTTTTGAGGATGTATATGTTAAAGTTAATGACTTGATTTTTCCTACAAATTTTTACATTCTTGACATATAGGGATATACAAAGTCCAACATGGAACCTATAATCCTAGGCAGACAATTCTTAAAAACTGCAAGAACCAAAATTGATGTTCATGCTAGGACACTTTCTATGGAGTTTGGAGATAGCCCTGTTAAATTTAATATATTTGATGCTATGAAACACCAAAAAGAAGAACATTCTCTCTTCCAAATAGAATCACTTGATGATTTGGTTGACGATGCTTTCTTATCTAGCTTTAAGGATACGTACACCCTTCACACTAGCACTATTGTTTAGTTAAGTTTCGTAGGTACATTATTTTATGCTACTTTACACAGTGATGATATTTATTTAGAGAGAAAAACACAAGAAAATGAGTTTCAATTGTGTTTTGTTTCAAAATCTTAATTAAAACCTAGTGATGCTGAAAGCAGGAATAAGTAAAATGATAAAATAAGAGATAAAAGGAGAAAGAAAAGTTAATTTATCTTGGTTCACCATCAACACGTTAGCTACGTCCAGTCATTTCACATAGATGGATTTAATCCACTATTCACCAATAGAATCATGCGTTTACTAAACACCTTCTAGTTGAACTGACTGCGTTCAATTATTCTCAACCTTCTAGCTTAGTACAGCCAAGCTGTTGAGGGCGGCAACCACTATTAGGCCAAGTTACAACATTGTTTAGGTTGGTTTATGATGAACTCTCACACATGGTTGTTTACACAAATTGTCCTTATATGGTATTTTAGGTTTCTCAAAACTTAGAGCTAATACAAGAGTTTTTCAAGAGTTAGTATCTATGACAACATGAATTCCTGCTTTTTTTTTTGTGTTGTCTACATTTCTGTGTTTCATAGCGATGATCATGAATCCTTTTATAGAGAGCCTTTTAGTCCATTGAGGTTCTTGACTGTTGTTGTGCTTGCATGAAATCAGCATGTTAAATAATAACTCATGTCAAATCTTTAGAGATCTTGAATCACAATAAAAAATTTACAAATCCGTCTTTGTAATTAATACAAATGGTAGGATGACTCTACCAGAGGATCTCATGTGCTTTTTCAGTCAGAGGATAAGTCTACTATGATGAGTAGATGATGTTCAAATGTTGCCTTTATCATAATGTTGACTTTAGCATATAGTTGACTTTCATAGATGGTCAAATTGGATAACCAGATTATCAGATGCAATATCATCAAAGTGAACTTGTTCAACAGATTCACTAGAGGTGCGTTGAGAGCGCATTTGTCATATTCAGTTATATCTTCACTTGTTGATATTTTCACTATCATAACCTCTTCCACCAAGGTACTCCCCACGATTGAGCAACTACCTACATTTGAGCTCAAGCCACTTATAGAGCACTTGAAATATGCATATTTAGAGAAAGGCGAGAAATATTGAATACACATAAAAAAGCTATTAGATGAAGCTTAGTTGGCATTCCTAGTATATCCTTTTCATGTGTATGTATAGGATAATACTTGAGGAAAGGGAACAACCGACCAACAACCACAATGGAGACTTAACAAATTGATCTTAATGGTGTGAAGAATGAGGTAACCAAGCTTCTAATAGATACATATTTCATATTTTTACTCATTGGTCCTATTTCATGTGTTCATAGTGCAGAAAGGCCTCCACCAAATCCACCATACATAGCTCTACGAGGGAGCTTTCTATCCATACTCTTATTTTATACATGTTGCTTTCATTTAGGAAAATGTGTGATTTAAGTGTGAGGGGGTGCTTTTAGCTTTTAATTGTTTTGTTTCATTTAGAATTGCATTTGTTTTAAAAAAAAATAGTCATTTTTGTATGTTTTTTCATTGAATTCCTTGGTTTGCTTAAGTTATCAAAGATTTCACTATTCTAGGTGCTATTATTGTTTTTTGTGGCATGATATGGATGACTTCATTGCATTCTTAGTACATAAGTTATATATGATCACTAAATTATGCATCATTTGTGATAGATCATGGCCCTTGGTAAGATTTTGAGACATGTAATGGATGGAATACACTTTTTCATTCTTTTTCTTTCTTGTGTGATTGCAATCATGATTGTTAGTTACTCTAGAATTTGACTTGACTCTTGTTGAAACATCTTGTTTACATGCATTTATTGAAAGGATCTAGACAATTTCTTTATTAAACAACTAGCCAAATAAATCTACTCTACAATTATTTTTTTGTTAAGCCCCTTTGAGCCTATTTATCCAATTTTTTGTTATATAGCTCATGATAAGTCTAAAAGTGAAAAACAATCATCCATTAACTTAATCTTAGAGGTTAAATGAGCTATATTTGGGAATGATTTTTGTAATAGGTTTTGAATAAGTGTAGTGATGCAGTTGTCTAGGAATATTTAAATATTGTTGCATTATTGGAAATTTGACAAGTTCAAAACAAAAGGAGAAAAAAAAAAACAAATTAAAAATTATATTTGCTTGTTCAAGTTGAGGAAGAAGGTTTAAAGAAAGGAAGTGTGAAAATAGAAGTCAATGGTATTTTGTTGAGTCACCACTTATAATTTTACAGTTGTCTTCTTATCATGACTCTTTTATCCTTTTAGATTTTAGAGCCTAGTCTCCTTAGGATTATCCCACCTTTACTTTGGCCCATTACAACTCTAATAAAGTCCTTTTGATCATTATGTTGTGATGACTCTTCATCATATGCATATTTTTCATTCATTTTAGTCTTATTTATCTTTAACCATTAGCTAATTTAAGAATTTATTTGATATATTTTGTTAGATTTTCCTTGATTTAATGAAATGTTTATGTTCTTATTTCCTGGATTAAGTAGAGATTTTTCGTAGTTTTGCGTTGATACTTTGTTTTAGTGCAGTGCTGAATTTTGGTGAGAAATCAACATGACCTATATGGAGTATTGCAACCATATCTGGAGTTGTAGATGTCCAATTTGAGTCACATAAAGTGTAAATAAAAGCTAAGATCCATAGCTACAACTTTCATAAAACACCGGAACCCAATTCAGACTCTAAAAAGGAGCAAAATGCAAAAAACCTCAAACAGCCGCACTTGAGGCGCATTTTCAGCATTTTGCCACTGCTGGGACGCGCTAGAAGCGCAAAGCATGCGCCTGGGGCGCATGGCACGCGTCAGAATGCATTAAAATGCATTTTTTTTCACTTTCTAGACATCTTTTTGACTATTGGGAAATTGGGAGACTTGTGCCCTAGCATAGAAACTCAAAGATGGTCGTTTCTAACACCATTGGAGCAGTTTTATCAAGAATCATTCATGAATCTTTTTTGTAATTCTTCTCTAATCTATATCTTTTCTATCTCTGTCATGAGTAATTAAACCTTATTTGTTAGGGATGAGTGTAACAAGATGAAGCCCTTATTTTTCTGATTTGATTTCTAGTTATAAGAATGAGTTTATTGAATTATTTTTCTCATCTCCGTGCTTAATGATTTTTATTGCTTGATCAATATTAAAATGTTCTACGATTCATATTTTAAAACGGAAATGGACTTTACGAATGCTTAAGATGAGAAATTCATGAATTTGTAGTCTAGGGATAGATGCAGGTCATGAAACCAATTAAATTAGTTGCAGAGGCAATAGTTTAAAAAGAGATTTCCTGTACGGTAATGTTTAACTATAATCGTAAATCTACTAAGGAATAAGGGGTTACTTTGGAGTTAAAAGTTTTGTCACTAAGACATTAGGGAAGGAATAATAAAGAGAATTCGGTAATAATTCAAGGGAAAGAATAATAAAGAGAATTCGGTAATAATTCAATAAAGGAATTCAATAACTAGGACCAAATTAGACACCAATGTTGGATTCGAAATGAAACTCATCCCTGACATTTTTCTTATTATAAATGATCAGTTTTATTACTGTTGTTGATTTTAAATATTATTTCAAGCAATTTAGGAACTTTTTGTTCAATATTAGTAATTAAATATAATTCAATAGTAAAATGCAATACTTGAGTTCAACACTCGGTACTATCGTTTTATTATTACTTGCAACGATTCAGTAAATTTGTTGAAACGCTATTAATATGTGTTTAAATTGTGGATGTCAGAACCTTGTCAAGGCTATGGTAGTGCTAACTTTCATGATGTGCTTTAAAAGTAAACACTAGTCTAAACGCCTAAGAGTTATAGATAATTTTATATCATGTGAGAATTTAATTACTTATGGTTTATTCTTTGGTTGATCTATTTTCTTGTTTACTTTGAAAGTAATTAGATATTTTTTCATGCTTGTCATTTTACTTGAAGTTTGAAATGATCATTTAACCCACCACTTGACATTCTTGAAATTGGATGTATAATGTTTTTTTACATTAATTGATCAATTCATTTTAATACACTTTTTATAGGATTGCACTTTGTGTCTAATAATAATAAAAATTCCTTTTTTTTTTTTTTTTTGTTTCTTTGGGACAAAATAACACTAATAAAATTCTTAATTAAATTTCATATTTTACCACATCCTAACTCATTCTCCTTCTGTAGGTCATTACATGAACTTTACTTATCTAATTTCAGTGATCTTAAAGGCATTAAAAAGTTAAGAAGCAAAGCTACAACTCGTATGTTGAGGTTGAAGCCCAATTCGAACATCTTGATGATCAATAATGTGATTTAATGCATTTGGCATAATGGTTGTGGGTTTTTAACTCATGTAATTAGTTATTAGTGGGTTGGTTAACATCTTTTGGGTCGGGCACTTGGTTAGAACTACTTAGTAACTTAATTTAACCTAGAATAAATAAGATTTTAGAGAGTCTTTTCAAGATATCTTACTCTTATTATACAGTTTTTCCATTTTCTAAATTTCATGGTAGATTAAGTTTCTAAATCAATCCATTGGTTAGTGATACTTTTTTAGATTCTTAAGGTTCGATTCTTAATGCAATTTTGTTTTATTTTTTATATCTTTTTTCCGTAAATTTCTCATTAAGGTTCGATTATAATTTTGTATGAATTCGATTGATGTTATGATACTTAATCGTGTTGATTTCGATTTATACTTTTGATTGAGATTTATTCAAAATAGATTAAATGCTTATTTTAGTGTAGTTTGAATAGAAACGGATAGTATTTATAACGCTTAGTTATAAGTTAGGTTGAATTTGGTTATGACACATTGATCGTGTTTTGTGAAGTTTGTTTACTATCATAATTCACCAAATGTTGTTATGCTTGGTACAGTACAAATTCAGATAAAATTAATTGATGTTTGTTTGGTAAGTTTTATGATTAAACAAGAATAGAAACATAAAATGAATGTTTATTTATCACCTATGATAGAGTCTCGACAAAGAACTCTAGAAACCAATGGATGAATTTATAACCAATTCATTTCCAAATTCTACACGAAGATTTGCATAATATGTTAGACCATATAACGTTGACACTTTTAACTGATCTAAAATTAACGGTAATAAAGTGTCTTTTTTATATATATATATATATATAAAAGATGAACAATAACGACTACATAAATAAGAATTGGATGGTGAGAATTTTATATTTACAATGACTTGTAAAGGGAAATCAAATCTGTTTTACATTTGGGACAATTAATCGAAATAATTTGGTTTGTATTTTAAAAATACACATGTATTGTTGATAACTTTTCCTTTTAAGTTAAACTTAACATTTGTTTTTATTCTATAAAAATTGATTATGTAAGTCTCAACATGTATTATCGTACTTTGATTTGTAAGTTGTTGACAATTCACATTTATAACTTATTATAATATTTGTGCAAACCACTTAAATGATAAAAATATATCTATGTAATTATTTAATCCATTCAACCATCTCAAATAGTATATCATAATTGTTTATATAATATTTAATTACTAATTTATTCACAAGATGTGTCTCAAACTAAGAAATAAATCCCTGCAATACACGAATTGATTCTTTTGAGTTTGGATCCCTCAAATAATTGAAAAGATCTCAACTCGACTCTGTTACTATTTGTCTTTAAATGTAAAACATCCTCAATTTGCAGTTATTTGATCATTAATGACATATACATTGTGTGTGTATCTATGTATACATTTGCAACCTTAATTAATCATAAAAAAGGACAACTGTACTGTTTCATTTGCGATTGTTATTAAATGTAGTGATACTATACAAATAAATTATCTATATATCTATACATTTGCAACCTTATATACAACCTTAATTTTTTATAAAAAAGTACAGCATCACTTTTTCATTTGTCATTGTCATTTAATGTTAAACATGTTAAAACAATATTGGAATCTGCAACAAGAATTAATCAACAAAACAGAAAACAAACAATTGCAGATAAAAAACGAAAACAGATAACGTTCTTGGTTTTCTGCTGAAAATAGAGAATGTTATGTACACCAGAAAACGGAGACTGATTATCGTTCTTCGTTTTCTGCAGTTTTGAAAAAACAGTTTTTTCAAAATCAAAGTAAACGAAAATTAAAGAAAGATAGGAGAAGAATAACACTCATAATTACGTGTTCAGTTTCAATTGATGAGACCTACGTCACGGACAAGCAAATAAGATTGATCCACTATTAATGATTGAACTTTACAAGATTAAGGTCTTCTCAAAATTGATCTCACGGTATCTATCACTGTTTATGAACCAACAATACTAGCCTTTTCACTCAATCTTTCTTTTCCTCGCTTGATGTTTCTTCTCTGATTTCTTATGAATCACAAATTTCTCATGCCTATCTCTAACTCACAGTTTTCCAGCTATGACATTCTACAACATTCAACAACGACTACAACAATTTATTTACAACTATAGTATTTAAAGACAAACTTCTTCACTAACTATAAATAACATTGTCATAATTAATTCAGTTATAACTAACTAACTCCAAGTTGTTACTGATTTGAGACATACTTCCATAATTCTCCACCTTGACTCAATATCAGAATAATTCAATCATTGATCTTGCAGCCATTACTTCATCTTTACTCTTTGTCGAAGCCAACTATGTCCAAGCAATGCTTGAAATTAGCTTGTGAAAGTAATTTGGTGAAAGCAACAGCTGGGTTGTCCTCAATTGCAATCTTCTCAACTGAAACCTGCTTTGAATCAATCACATCTCTTATGAAGTGATACTTAACATCAATGTGTTTAGACTTATTATGATACACTTGATGCTTGGATAAGTGTATAGCACTTTGACTGTCACGATAAATAGAAACATAATTCTGATTTATTCCTAGTTCACCAATAAGTCATTTAATCCATAAAGCTTCTTTAACACCTTCAGTAAGCGCAATGAATTCAGCTATAGTTGTAGAAAGTGCTACCACCGACTGTGTAATTGCTCTTCAACTTACGGCAATTCCATATAGAGTGAAAACATAACTAGAAATTGATTCTCTAGTGTCCATGTTTCCAGCAAAATCCGAGTCCACATATCCTTTGATTGGTTCCTTGTCATGATGAGTCTTTTTGAACTTTAAATCTATTGTTAGTGAACCATTTAAGTACCTCATAATCCACTTGAGTGCTGACCAATGCAGTGCTCCAGGATCAGTCATAAATCTGCTCACAACATTCACAGCATAAGCCAAATATGGCCTACTACAAATCATTCCATATATTATGCAACCAACTCCACTAGCATAAGGAATGGTACTCCTTCTTTGTCTTTCCTCATTAGTCATAGGTGAGTCTTGCATAGACAATTTATAATTATGTCCCAGAGGAGTAGTAACTTTTCTTGCCTCGTGCATTCTATATTTAGTGACAACTTTCTTCAAGTAGGCAGCTTGAGAAATAAATAGTTCCCCTTCATTTTGTTTCTTTTTATTTTCATTCCCAAGATCATTTTGGCCTCTCCAAGTTCTTTCACCTCAAATTGGTTTCTAAGATCAGCTTTGAGCCTTTTAATTTGGTCTTTGCTTGAGCTTGCAAGAATAATATCATTCACATAGAGTAATAAGTAAGTTGCAGAACATTCTTGACTTTTCAGACAAACAGGAGAATGTTCTTGAGCTGGAGAACGTTCTTAATTTTCCTCTTTCAGAATGTAAACACAGTTGTCAAAACTACATCGTTGGAAACCAGTTCTTATCATGAAATCATCAAACTTCATGTACCATTGTCTAGGACTTTGCTTTAGGCCATACAATGAATTTTTAAGAAGACAAACCTTGATACTGCCTTTAGCAAATCCTTCAGGTTGCTGCATATAAATGGTTTCTTCCAGATCACCATGTTGAAATATTGTTTTGACATCCAACTGCTCTAATTCCAAGTCTTGTTGAGTTACAACTGAAAGCAGAATTCTGATTGAACAATGATTTACAACAGCTGCAAATACTTCATTGAAATCAATTCCTTCAAGCTGAGAAAATCCCTTTGCAACTAATCTTTCTTTGAACCTTATCTTCTCTTTACTCTGAATTCCTTCTTTTCTCTTGAACACCCATTTTGATCCAATTACCCTTTGACTCTTAGGAATGTCAACCAAAATCTAGGTTTGATTCTTTTCTAATGATTGCATCTCTTCATTCATTGTTGACATCCAAGCTTCTTTGTCTTCACCATTAATGGCTTCCTTGTAGTTGTTTGGTTCATCTCTTTGAAGATCTTCAGCAACACTTAAAGCATAACAAATTTAATCTGCTTCACCATATCTAGTTGGAGGCTTGGTAACCTTTCTTTCTTTATCTCTTACCAAGTTGTAATTGGCCAAATCTGTTTTTGTTGCAGCATTATCATCAAGTGATGTATTAGTTATGTCTTCATAATTAATCTCTTGATCTTCAAGTGACTCCACCTCAATCTGAACACTCTCGTCATTGTTGTTTGAAGCACTGTTAAATGGAGAACATTAGGCGTTTCTACAATGTTCTTCATTTTTGCAGCACTGAAATAGAGAATGTTCTACGTTTCTGCAATATTCTTCGTTTCTACAGGACTGAAACGGAGAATGTTCTTCGTTTCTGCATAGTTGAGACGGAGAATGTTCTTTGTCAATCATGGGCATTCTTGTTTCATCAAACACTACATCTCTTGATATGATACACTTGGGCACACCTTGGTCAATTATCCACAACTTGTAACCTTTTATTCCTTTAGGATATCTAATGAAAACACATTTGATTGCTCTAGGATCCAACTTATCTTGCCTTGTGTGAGCAAATGCTAAGGAACCAAATACCTTCAGATTGGAGTAGTCAGTTGGTTTGTCATTCCACATCTCAATTGGTGTCTTAAATCCAATAGCTGAGAAGGACATCTATTGATCAGATACACTGATGTAACTGCAGCTTCTCCCCATAATATTTTAGGCAGCCCTGCACTCAAGATCATACATCTGACCCTTTCCAAGAGTGCTCTGTTCATCCTTTCAGCAATGCCATTTTGTTGAGGGGTGCCTGCAACTGTTCTATGTCTTTGAATACCTAAGTCCCTGCAATACTTATTAAACTGCTCTGAAAGATACTCCAGACCATTGTCAGTTCTTAAACATTCCAGCTTAGTTTTCTTTTGAGTTACAGTTTGCATATGCCATTCTTTAAATTTCATAAAAGTGTCACTTTTATTTTTAATGACATAGATCCATACTTTCCTAGAATAATCATCAATTACGATTAAGAAGTAAGAACAGCCAGAATGAGTTTTTGTCCTTGAAGGACCCCCACAAATCAAAATGAGCATATTCAAAAGGTCTAGAGGTGTTGTGTTGGCCAACACCAAAACTGCCCCTCTTAGCCTTTCCTAGAATACAGTGATCACAAAATTCCAGTTTTTCAATTTTGTCACCATTAACAAATTTTATTTTGATAACTCAATTAAGCTTATTTCACTTACGTGTTCTAACCTCATATACCGTGTTCTAGTAGATGAATGCAAATTAGAGCTAGCAACTGAAGCTTGTGTAATTATAGTAGGACCTTCTAAAATATACAAGTCATTTCTTTTAATGCCTTTAACAATGATATCATTTTTATTAACAATAGTCATAATACCATTCTTTATGTATGTTGAATATCCTAGTATGTCAAACATGCCAACAAAAATTAAATTTCTTTTTAATTCAGGTATGTACCTTACATCATTCAGCAGTACCTCTTTGCCATTGAATATTTTGAATTTGATTGTTCCCTTGCCTTGGACTTTACATGATTTATTGTTATCAAGTAGAACGACTCAACCATCACGAAGATCTATTGATTCAAAATAATCCTTTTTTGGACAAATGTGGAAAGTACAACCTGGGTCTAATACCCAGTTCTTTTCACCTTCAGAATTTGAAATTGTCAATGCCTTTGCAGATTCATAACCAACATCAACAAGTGCAGTATTTCCTGAATCTTGAGAATTTCTTGATTCATTTCTTTCAGGGCGATCTTTCCTGAAATATCCCTTCTTGTGACAATGGAAACATCTATACTTCCCTTCAAATTTTGATTTTGAATTGGACCTTTGTTTATATCCATTTGATCTTTTCTTGTCAGTTCTTCCTCTGGTCACATTTAGACTTTCAACATGATTATCATTCTTGATCTCAAGTCTTATATAGCTTTCCTTTGTTCGGATGGAGGCATGCACTTCTTCAAGAGTAATTGTTTGTTTTGTTCCAATCTTAATAGAATCCTTGAAATGTTCATATGAACTTAGCAGGGCTTTAAGCAAGATCAGAGCTTTGTCTTCATCATCTAGCTTAACCTCTAAATTCTCTAAATCATCAAGGATCTTGTTAAAATCAGCAAGTTGGAATGTGACAGATTTCTCTTCATCCATTTTAAAAGAGAACAATTGTTGTTTTCAATAAGAGCCTATTTGAAACTGATTTAGTCATGTAGAGAGATTCAAGTTTAAGCCATAAGACTGCTGTTGTTGGTTCCCTTGCAACTTCCCTCAAAGCTTTGTCTCCAAGACACAAGATGATAGATGATAGTGCTCTTTGCTTTTTCAATCAGTTCTTCCTTTTCTCGTGCAGTCATTGTTATTGGAAAAGCCGATTCACCCTTTAATCCATTCACCAAGCCTAGTTGTACCAGAACATAATACATTTTTATTTTCCATATACCAAAATCATTTGATCCATTGAATTTTTCAATGTCGAATTTTGTGGTTCCAACCATTGTTGCTTCCTTTCCTACATATGGCGCCAATTGTTAAAACAATATTGGGATCTACAACAAGAATTAACCAACAAAATAGAAAACAAACAATTGCAAAGAAAAAACAAAAAACGAAGAACGTTCTCGTTTTTCTGCTGAAAATAAAGAATGTTCTGAAAACTAGAAAATGGAGACTGATTATTGTTCTTCGTTTTCTGCAGTTTTGAAAAAACAGTTTTTTCAAAATCAAAATAAACGAAAATTAAAGAAAGATATGAGAAGAATAACACTCAGAATTACGTGTTCAGTCTCAATTGATGAGACCTACGTCACGGACAAGCAAATAAGATTGATCCACTATTAATGATTGAACTTTACAAGATTAAAGTCTTCTCAAAATTGATCTCATAGTATTTATCATTGTTTATGAACCAACAATCACTACGCGAAAAAACGCATTTTACAGCGCTTTTTTTAAGCCATTTACAGCGCTTTTTCAAAAAAATAAGCGCTGTGGAATCGAGCGTTGTAAATGATACAACAGTGCTTTTAAAAAAGCGCTATAGAACATGTAAATACAACGCGCGCTTGTTATGCACATTTTACAGCGCTTCTTCACAAAAAAGCGCTGTAATATGCACCCCATTATATGAGTTATGGGTCTGCTTTTAGAGCGCTTTTTAACACAAGCGCTGTAAAATGCACACCCATAATTTCATATTATGGTCTGCATTTTACAGCGCTTTCTCAAAAAAGCGCTGTAAAATGTCCAACCATAATTTCATATATGGGTGTGCATTTTACAGTGCTTTCTCAAAAAAGCGTTGTAAAATGCCCAACCATAATTTCATATATGGGTGTGCATTTTACAACGCTTTCTCAAAAAAGCGCTGTAATATGCCCACCCATAATTTCATATAT
>NC_021166.2:37519925-37540094 GCF_000331145.2 Cicer arietinum | reverse complement strand
TGTGTGTTTTTTTTTTTTAAACGTTGTAAATTAATTATAAACGCGCTTTTTAGCTTTTTATGGCATTTTTTTTAAAAAGCGTTGTCTTTTATCTTTGTATCCAAAATTATTTTGATCCAAAATCACTTCACAATCAGTGCACACAACAACAAAACATATTCAAATACCATAAGCAGTTCACACAATCAGTAGAACAGAAATCAGAACTCTGTAACTTTATTAACATATATGTAACTCTGTAACTCTGTAATTTACAACCTAAGTAACTACATTCAGATACATATATACAACCTAATTTACAACCTAATTACCTACATTCAGATACGTATATATATATAACCTAATTTACAACCTAAACTACATTCAGATCCATATGCATGTTCATATATTGTGTCCTATGATCATTTACATATAATAACTAACAGAATATACATTATATGCACTAGCTACCATATAATATTCAGATCCCTTGCCCAGCACAAGCTATTTCCCAGAAAATCAAATAATTTGCATGTCAAGCACATACTGACACCAGTCTTCCTTTAATTCCATCAGATCTTCCTCAGAATATGATGGACTGGAATTGTCAAAGTACTGCAATATAAAAATTGAACATATTATATTAAGTTAGTATCAAATATATAGATAATTTATATATGAAAATCATATAATGCAAATACCGTACCGTTTCTGGGATAATAGTTTTATTCTTCTCAACAATCTCCTTCATGAATCTCAATATGTAGTACCCACAGTCGATGTTATTTGTTTGACGAGGGCACTTTATTGAGATCCATGTAATGTTATTAGACTTCTGCTTCGACACTTTAGCACCTCTTTGAGCTCGATAAACTTTTAAGGCACTATCGAATGAATAAATGTGATTATTAGAGCATGAATATTTATATATATATATATATATATAAATAATGTGTTTGTTCATGCTCTAATAATCACATTTATTCATTCGATAGTGCCTTAAAAGTTTATCGAGCTCAAAGAGGTGCTAAAGTGTCGAAGCAGAAGTCGAATAACATTACATGGATCTCAATAAAGTGCCCTCGTCAAACAAATAACATCGACTGTGGGTACTACATATTGAGATTCATGAAGGAGATTGTTGAGAAGAATAAAACTATTATCCCAGAAACGGTACGGTATTTGCATTATATGATTTTCATATATAAATTATCTATATATTTGATACTAACTTAATATAATATGTTCAATTTTTATATTGCAGTACTTTGCCAATTCCAGTCCATCATATTCTGAGGAAGATCTGATGGAATTAAAGGAAGAATGGTGTCAGTACGTGCTTGACATGAAAATTATTTGATTTTCTGGGAAATAGCTTGCTGCTGGGCAAGGGATCTGAATATTATATGGTAGCTAGTGCATATAATGTATATTCTGTTAGTTATTATATGTAAATGATCATAGGACACAATATATGAACATGCATATGGATCTGAATGTAGTTTAGGTTGTAAATTAGGTTATATATATATACGTATCTGAATGTAGGTAATTAGGTTGTAAATTAGGTTGTATATATGTATCTGAATGTAGTTACTTAGGTTGTAAATTACAGAGTTACATATATGTTAAAAAAGTTACAGAGTTCTGATTTATGTTCTATTGATTGTGTGAACTGATTGTCTATAATATGTTCTGTTCTACTGATTGTGAAGTGATTTTGGATCAAAAATAATTTTGGGTACAATGATAAAAGACAGCGCTTTTTAAAAAAAGTGCCATAAAAAGCTAAAAAGCACCTTTCATTTCAAATAATTAATTTTGTTGTAGGGCACATTGGGTGCTATTTGCAATCAATGCGGTCTCTGAAGTGATATACTATTTGGATCCCGTGCACGGCGATTACACCAATCACCCCGGAATAAAGAATATGCTCGACACGTAAGTAATATTCATTTATTTCTTACATATATATATTTATATATATATATATATAAATATATATATGTAAGAAATAAATGAATATTACTTACGTGTCGAGCATATTCTTTATTCCGGGGTGATTGGTGTAATCGCCGTGCACGGGATCCAAATAGTATATCACTTCAGAGACCGCATTGATTGCAAATAGCACCCAATGTGCCCTACAACAACAAAAAATTGGTTAAGCAATTTTGTTTATAGACAACTAATAAATTAAATTCTCATCAATTAAAAAAGATAAAATTACGTACCCTGAATTATATGGTGCCAAGAACAATTTATCACTTTCTTTATTTCTTAAAAACATATCTACAATGTAGTGTTTTACATTGTCTGGATCGAGTTTGAACATCGACATCTTATGCGGAGACAAGAATGAGTATTTATTTGACAGTTTCCTCGTGCACACGACCTTCTCGTACAAAAACCTTCAATGAAAATTTTAAACTAGATTAATTACCAATACATTTAATTAATTACAAATAAATGCAATTAAAAGTATTTTTTACCTTATGTACAAGCTGATTACAGTAACACTCAGCTCCTTATGTTCGAGAAGATCGTACATTTGCTCCTTTTCGAGGTATTCAATATACTCATCTCCAAAGATGTCTTGATTCATTTGTACAATGGGCGAATCGTTGCTGCTGCCCATGTTCCTTTTTATTTGGATGTCAAGACACGCCCCGTATTTACCAAGGCGTGGCTGACTTTTATTAGGAGCAGCAGCAGCAGCGACCGATTTTCCCCGATCCAGATTTTTTGTTGCTGCAAGTTTTGCAGCTTTATTACCCTCCAGCCTTTGTAGTTTGGCAGCCCTATTAACCTCCAATTTTTGAGGTCTGCTGCCTTTTTTTGGCTGTAGGGGTGGTTTATTTATTTGGACCTACAAAAATGAGGTAAAATGTTAGTTTATTGAATCTGAAAAAATAAAAAACCTTAGGCAATAAATGTGACAAACCTTTTCGGGAGATGTAACTGATTTGTCCTTGGGAATCTTTTTTTCGAGGGCAACAAGGTGTGTGGGCCATGCCACGTAACTGCCAATAGCGTCGCTTAAGAACTTCATATCTCCATCGTTGTCCGGTATGGGCAACGGTGCAGTTGGTTCGAAAGCAACCGTAGGCGATACTTTGACATGGCCCGCGGGGATCGGAATATTGTGCAATACTTCTCCCGAAGTATTGTGCAATATTCCTTTTCCCACCTTCCGTTGAGTCGGCGAGGACAAGTATAGGACACATGTAGTGACACCCTACATCAATAGTTAAAACATAAGTACAGTTAATATATAAGTTTGTTTAATACATAAGTAATTACATAAGCAAGTAAGTAGTAAGTAATTAATTACCTCGGGAATACTCTTCAAACCGACGTTGCAACTCCCGGTTTCACTCTCCATTTGTATTTCAGGTTGGAGCTGAACCGGAAGTTGCTTGTCTTTATTCGTATTCACCAAGAGTGCCACTTGCTCCGATAAGATTCTGAGCTTCTCTAATACTTCCTCGTTGGAAGGTTTTTGGCGCTTCTCTTGAGGAAAAAAGCTTTTGGGAGTTACGCCAAATCCTTTCCCCCTCACTCGACCGGAATACTCAGGGACATTAAACACTTTCCCAAGAATGTCCCTGCACGTATCCTTGTTGCCCTCTTGAGTTTCAGAACTTTGTTCAATAGTTTCCTAAAATACATGTAACATTAAAAAGATAAGTTCAATAGCATTTTTAAAATACAATATTAAAAAATATTAAAGTGATAATATACTTACACAAAGTTCTACAACTTTCTTGACATTTTCATTATCAACCACTCCTTCTTTGTTAACACGCGCTTCCTTCCATAAGATATGACGACCCAAGGGTTGATCGGCTTGGGTGTCTTTTCTCTATTCGTTAAAATCATAAACAAAATAATACAAATTAGTTACACACTATAGTTTATAATACAAATTACAAGTGATGTTTAATTACTTACAATTTTTTGTTCAAGGCGTGCATATCCCATACGTGATTTCTTGTATGGGTGTTTTGGGTTGCTTGCCCGTTCGCGATTTGCCTTACTAATATTCTATATAAAAAAAAAATAGCAATTGTGTAAAAATTTAAAATACGCTACGAATATGAATAATAAAACACAAATGCTAATAAATTAATCACTTACGACAAACGCCGGGTCAGAACGTTTGGAAACAAATGCACTCCATTCATCCTTTGATATATAATGTTGATATATCTTTGGAGGTTCAGCATTTGTGTTTCCTTCTCTATCTTTTAGATAGAAATTTGAGAGATGGGATCTAAATCCACGATGGATTTTCCCAGCAACTCTCAAAACATATGACTTTCGTTCCTCATCAAGAACAAAAGTGGTCTGCAATGAAAACAATTATAAGTAATGTATTTTACAGAAAAAAAATTATAAATGACAAAAGAGTAGATCAAAATATTTACTTGAATGTCATTCCAGATGATATCTTTGGCATCCTTCAACGCCTTATCTCTCCAGTTGTCTATTGTTATTGGGACATTTTGACGAACAACAGCCCCAATGTAGCTTACAAACATGGAGCTGTTGGGGTCAACTGGCTGACCACTCTCGTTCCAGCCAACCTAATAAACTCATATAGTAAGTACATGCCCTAAACCCTAAAAAAAGATAAAAAAACACACAGCAAACAGAGTATATATAGTATACCTCAAATTTAATGCCACTGCTCCGTGCTTTAATCACCCTTTGCATGATAGTTGCACCACGTTTGACTTCTTTTTCGTAAGTCTTAGAGGTGCCAACTTCTTCATTTTGAACTTCTAAATCTTTGTTTGTATCCATTTAACTACAACAAGTTCAACATGCACTTTAGTATAACATCAACAAGCTCAACATGGATCATGCATTATTATAAACAAACTCAACATGTATCAGTATATCTTAAAAAAGCTCAACATGCATTCTAATGATTACAAAAATTTAATAACATCAATACCTGAATAATGATGGTTCGAAGAAAGACGAAATGCAAAGAAAAGAGGGTTTGCAGAAAGTTCACAGAAATATGGTTCACAGAAATACGGTTTGAAGAAATACGTAATGAGGGTTACGTATTTCAATGAAAATATATTGTGTGAAATGGGAGAGATGATCTTGGATGGAAATAAGGTTCGAAATGAAGGAGATGATCGTGGAAATAAGGTTCGTAAAGGACGGGATGATAGGGTTTGCAAAAGAAGAGAAGAAATGAAGGTTGAGATGAAGGTTACGTAATGAAGAGGAAACTGAAGAGGTAACTGTTATATATACGTAACACTTTTACAGCGCTTTTTATAAGCCTTTTACAGCGCTTATTTTGTAAAGCGCTCTAAAAGGCTTCTTTAGTTAAATTTTTAAAAGGCTCTTTTACAGCGCTTTTTTCAAATAAGCGCTGTAAAAGACCTCCGTGTGTTATTATGTTATTTGAATGCCTTTTACAGCGCTTTTTTCAAATAAGCGCTGTAAAAGACCTCCGTGTGTTATTATGTTATTTGAATGCCTTTTACAGCGCTTTTTTCAAATAAGCGCTGTAAAAGACCTCCGTGTGTTATTATGTTATATGAATGCCTTTTACAGCGCTTTCACACATAAGCGCTCTAAAAGGCTTCTTTAGTTAAATTTTTAAAAGGCTCTTTTACAGCGCTTTTTTCAAATAAGCGCTGTAAAAGACCTCCGTGTGTTATTATGTTATATGAATGCCTTTTACAGCGCTTTCACACATAAGCGCTCTAAAAGGCTTCTTTAGTTAAATTTTTAAAAGGCTCTTTTACAGCGCTTTTTTCAAATAAGCGCTGTAAAAGACCTCCGTGTGTTATTATGTTATTTGAATGCCTTTTACAGCGCTTTTACACATAAGCGCTCTAAAATGTCTCTTTATGTTAATTTTAAGAGGCTCTTTTACAGCGCTTTTCCCAAATAAGCGCTGTAAAAGACCTCCGTGTGTTATTATGTTATATGAATGTTTTTTAAAGCCTTTTACAGCGCTTTTCCACATAAGCGCTCTAAAATGTCTCTTTATGTTAATTTTAAAAGGCTCTTTTACAGCGCTTTTTCCAAATAAGCGCTGTAAAAGGCCTTATTGTTTTTGTGTTTTGTTATGTTATGTTATTTTTTAAACAAGCTCAACATGCATGCAAAACCCACATAGTAGTAACTGGTCACCACAAAAATCCCTTCCTCTTCACCAAACTCTTCTCCTTTTATGCATCTTCTTCACAAACATCAAAGCTTACTCTTTCACAATTCAATCTCCACCTCAACACCCTTTTTATCTCTTTACATTCTCTTTCCTTCTTAAATCGAAACTTAATTGGTATTCAGGATCATTGCCATGTTGCGAAAAATGGGTTTGTGTCTGGTGTTTTTGGGGATTCCCATGATGCGTACAAGGTGTTTGAAGAAATGGGTTTGTGTCTGATGTTTTTTGGATTCCCATGATGCGTACAAGGTGTTTGAAGAAATGGGTTTGTGTCTGATGTTTTTTGGATTCCCATGATGCGTACAAGGTGTTTGAAGAAATTAGGTGTCTGATGAATATTATTTTTAAAGCTTTTTTACAGCGCTTTGTCAAATAAGCGCTGTAAAATGTCTTTTTTACTCACTTTCAAAAGAGTCGTTTACAGCGCTTTGTGTGAAAAGCGCTGTAAAAGGTATAAAACACTCATTATTTTATTTTTAAAAGGATCTTTTACAGCGCTTTTTAAGATAAGCGCTGTAAAATGTCTCTTTATTTTATTTTTGTGTTTGGTTTATTTGGGTTGGGATGACATTAAAAACATTTTTATCATTGTTTATTGGATTAAAAATATTGTTATCATTGTCTTTATCACAATACTTTAGGAGATGATGAATTATTAGAAATGAGTATTCTGAAGAATCTATATATATATATGCACTGAGCAAAAGAGAATCTCTCTATTCAGTTCAGTTCAGTTCATGTAAATTACTAATTTATATTCAGTTCAGTTCATGTAAATCAAGCTAAATATAAAACACTCATTGTTACATGAACTTGGTATAAAACACTCAAATCAAGCTAAATATAAGCAGAAAATAAATTAATCAGAAAATAAATTAATCAGAACTTAGTATAAAACACTCAATTCAGATTACATGCATATTTACAATAACACAGTTCAGATTACATGCATAGCTTATATAAAACAATTAAACATATATATACATTAAGATGCCCTTCTTCTTTTCCTGGTGACATTCACATTTGTTTGTCCATTTACAATACGAAACGATGGATTAATCCAAATTCCCTCATCATGATCATCTCTAAGATATAAACCATCATCAGTTGAATCAATTTCATGTGGTTGTTGTGATGTTGCAAATAAAAGATCATTACCAACATCTTCATCATTATTGTTATCATCACTTATTTTATTGGTCGATAGGACAACAGACCATTTATCATTAGAAGGATCAGTGACATAAAACACTTGTTGAGCTTGCGACGCTAAAATAAAAGGCTCGTCTTTGTATCCCACCCTATTAAAATCGACAAGCAAGAATCCTGACTCATCAATCCGAACGCCATTATTATTATCGACCCACTTGCAACCAAATATGGGAACACGAAACATTGTGTAGTCTAACTCCCATATGCGCTCGATAACCCCAAAATATGATAGATTTGCATATATTGGGTTTTTGTCTTTTGCACTTGAGACATGCATCGCTTCAGCTACGAGAGTGACTCCACTATTTTGCATAGTGGTCTGATCATCTTGTTCTTTGGTATAAAATGTGTAGCCGTTAATAACATAACCAGTGTAAGAAAAGACATGTAAGCTCGGACCATTTGCTAGCCACCTCAATCTATTTGAAATTGATCCGGGGTCTATATCAAATTTTGACATTATGTGATTTTTTAACCATGTTACAAAACTTCGATTGTGCTCTCGAGTTATCCAATTTTGATTCCTATTCATGTTCAAACGAGATAACTGATCAATGTGTATTGTAACATACGGTTGAACCTCATCATCATTGTGCAGAACATACAATTGTGCCTGCTCCCATTCTGTCCTTGATATAGTCAGTAGTCTCCTTCCAGTTATCCCTTCTCCTGATAGTCTTCCCGAATGACGAGACATGGGAAGCCCTATGGATTCAACATTGGACAGATATTCAGTACAAAATTCAGCAGCCTCTTCAACAATGTATCGTTCAGCAATACAACCTTCTGGTCGACTTCTACTTTTTACGTACCCTTTTAATATTTTCATATATCGTTCTATCGGATACATCCATCTCATATAAGCTGGCCCACAAAGTTGTGTCTCCTTAACCAGATGAACAGTAAGGTGAACCATTATATCAAAAAACGATGGTGGGAAATACATTTCAAGCTCACACAAAGTAACAACAATTTCCCTCTGCAATGTCGGTAATTTCTGAGGGTCGATCACTTTACTACAAATTTCCCTGAAGAAGAAACATAATCTAGTTAAGGCTAGTCGAACTTTTTCAGGTAAAATGGAACGTATACCTATTGGTAGCAAATGCTCCATTATAATATGACAATCATGGGTCTTCAAACCTTTTAACTTGAGGTCTTTCATACAAACCAAATTTTTAATGTTCGAAGAGTATCCTTCTGGAACTTTAACTTCGTGTAGAAATTTACATAAAACAATTTTTTCCTTTCTAGATAGAGTATGAGCGGCTGGAGGTAGATATGTGCGATTTCCTTTCTTTACTGGAGCCAGTTCATTTCTTATTCCCATATCGACCAAGTCCAATCTTGCATTGACGCCATCTTTAGACTTTCCTGGAACATTGAGTAACGTACCAATAACACTTTCAAATACATTTTTTTCAATATGCATCACATCGAGGAAATGTCTTACATACAATGACTTCCAATATGGCAATTCAAAGAAAATTGACTTTTTCTTCCACCCAGTTTTCACCAGCTCTCCCGCAAAAGGTTTGCCAAATTTATTGGTCAAACCTTGTACTTTTTCAAGTATTTGATATCCAGTCGGTGCTAAAGGAGCTTTACCTTCCTCTGATTTTCCATTGAATGCATTTCTCCACCCACGATACTGATGACTATAAGGTAAAAATCTACGATGTCCAAGAAACACATTCTTCTTACAATGTTTCAACCGCATCCAATTTGTACTCTCTTCACATATAGGACATGCACACTGACCTTTAATGCTATATCCTGATAAATTACCATATGCTGGAAAATCATTAATTATGCCGAACAACATAACCCTTAAATTGAAACATTCTTTCTTATACCCATCATAAACTTCCACACCTGTCTCCCACATACTTTTTAAATTTTCGATTAGAGGAGTCAAGTATACGTCGATATCATTCCCCGGTTGTTTGGGTCCAGAAATTAACAGAGACAACATCATAAACTTACGCTTCATACATAACCATGGAGGTAGGTTATATATTACCAAAATCACAGGCCACGTGCTATGTGAGATGCTTTGAAGACCATGTGGATTCATTCCATCAGTAGAAAGTGCAAGTCTTAGATTTCTTGACTCTATCCCGAATTCAGGATACTCGTGATCAATTTTTGCCCATTGTGGGGAATCTGCAGGGTGTCGAAACATTCCATCTCTAATTCTTTCATCTGCATGCCATGTCAAGTGTTTTGAATCTTCTTCACTGCGATACATGCGCCTAAATCTTGGTATTATAGGAAAATACCACACGACTTTTGCTGGAGTAGATTCTTTCTTCTTATATCGAGAGACATTGCATTTCGGACACGCCTTAAGTAGTTCATATTCGTTTCGAAATAAAATGCAATCGTTAGGACACGCATGAATCCTTTCGTAACTCATTCCAATAGAACACAAAATCCGTTTAGCCTCGTAGGTTCGACTGGGAAGTTCATTATCATCTGGCAACATATCTTTTATGAGTGTTAATAATTCCGTAAAGCTTTTATCAGACCATCCATTACTCGCTTTTAAGTTGTACAACTTTAATATCGCTGACAGTCTTGTGAATTTAGTACAACCATTATATAATTCTTTCTCTGCATCACTCAACAAACTTTCAAACATTTTAGGACAATCTCGAAGATCTTCTTCAACTGCTTTTGCAATCTCATCAACTCGGTCCGGCTCATATGTATCTGTATCGAAGTCAGTTGAAGCATATGTCGAACTATTCTCAAAATTAATGTTTCCTTTTTTTTTCTCACCATGTCTTATCCAACATGTGTAGCTTTGATCAATTCCATTACATACTAGATGTCCTTCTAATTCATCTTCTCTAACACGTTTTCCAAAACAACATTTTAAACAAGGACAAACTACTCTATTTGGATCTTTTGCATTCTTCACTGCAAACTCAACAAACTCCTTCACTCCAATTTCATACTCTTTTGACAATCGATTGGCTGAAATCCATTTCCTATCCATATTATACCACCTATATAAATGCAGTAACAAAAATAATAAGCTTTCAAAACATATCAACAAGTTTCAAAAAGAAACCAATATCAACTAACAATTTCAAAACAGAACAGATCATGTGGTATGAGTTTTTGACAATTTTTGACAATTTCAAAACATAACAGATCATGTGTAAAAAATACCTTAGACAACGTAGATGGCCGCACAGTACGTAGAGGATATTAGGGTTCGCAACGTATATAATTATTTGAAAGATGTAGAGGATATGAGGGTTTCCAACGTATATAATTATTTGAAAGATGTAGAGGATATGAGGGTTTCCAACGTATATAATTATTTGAAAGATGTAGAGGATATGAGGGTTTCCAACGTATATAATTATTTGAAAGATGTAGAGGATATGAGGGTTTCCAACGTATATAATTATTTTAAAGATGTATTTTACAGCGCTTGTGAAAAACGCGCTGTAATAGGTAGTTAAATTCAATGAAAGCGCATGTGTTTTACAGCGCTTGTGAAAAACGCGCTGTAATAGGTAGTTAAATTCAATGAAAGCGCATGTGTTTTACAGCGCTTGTGAAAAAAGCGCTGTAATAGGTAGTTAAATTCAATGAAAGCGCATGTATTTTACAACGCTTGTGAAAAAAGCGCTGTAATAGGTAGTTCAAATATTTGGAAGCGCATGTGTTTACAGCAGCTTGTGAAAAAAGCGATGTAACTGATATGCGAAAGCGCTTCATTTTACAGCGCTTTTTTGACAAGCGCTGTAAAAGCCTTATAACGTTATGCGCAAACGTTATATGACCTACTACAGCGCTTGTTTTATAGCGCTTGTCATCAAAAGCGCTGTAAAAGGTTCCGTTATTTTTAAAATATAATTACAACAGCGCTTGTGTTTAGCAAACACTGTAAAATGGGCGTTGTTAAATGTCATTTTTGGCGTAGTGAATACTAGCCTTTTCACTCAATCTTTCTTTTCCTCGCTTGATCTTTCTTCTCTAATTTCCTATGAATCACGAATTGCTTATGCCTCTCTCTGACTCAGTTTTCTAGCTATGACATTCTACAACATTCAACAACGACTACACCAATGCATTTACAACTATAGTATTTAAAGACAAACTTTTTAACTAACTATAACTAACATTGTCATAACTAATTCAGTTATAACTAACTAACTCCAAGTTGTTACTGATTTGAGACACACTTCAATATCCTCAATTTTCAACTATTTAATAATTTGCCATAGTATAAATAACCTATTTTCCAAATATATTAGTTTCGAAAGATAAAAATAAATATTGGTGAAATTACCGATTTAATGTTATTGTATGTTAGCCCGAATTGGTCAATGCCAAATCGGGTGTAAATATCATACTCTAAGAAATCTATTGCGTAAAAAGCAAAAAACTTTAAGAAAGTCATGGGTGATGATGTGTCCATTCCAATTTCTCAACTTACATTTTCGTGGCAATTAATCATCTCAAAAGAGTAATATTAATGAATACAAATAATTTTTCAAAAAAAAATTATAATACAAACAAATTAAAAATTACATTGTGTAAGATGCAGCTACAACCCAATATTAAAAATTACATTAGGCTTCTTGAGAAATCTGCACTATGACATCTCTTAATATTTAAAACGCATAAAGTTCAGCCAATTCCTCAAAAGATTCAGAATAAAACATAGGATCTGCATTTTCTAGCATCCACAATAAATGATCAAAGAGAACCACCTCACAGTTAACCACCAAAATATTTTCATCACTACCCTTTTCCTTAGACTTGTTAATCAAAGCAGTAAGGAGAGGATGATTCAAATACTTTGAACTTATCACATACCGTTTCCTTGTGCTGCCAACGAATATAGTTTCACAATTTTCATTTTGTTGCATGTCATGTTCTGCATATAACTCTTCTTTAGTTGATTTGGACCTCAAGCTGCTATATGATGATGATCTTCCTAGTTGCCTTGACAAGCTCTTGCACTTTCTTAATAGTAGATTGATCTTCTTCATGCCTTTTTCTTTCTCAGGAGGAATTTGGTTCAGATTCAGGTAAAAGCAGAGACGGAGAGAGAATTGATTAAGAATCAATGAATGAACAAAATGTTTTGAGATGCAAACGAATCTTAAAATACACTCACAAAAAGTGTGTGGTAGTATGGTACTTATGAAGAGAGTGAGATAGGTGGGTACTAAGTCGTTGTTTTCCGGTGCTACATGTGTGGGTCAATTTTTAAATCAAACATTTACGGTAATAAATTACAACTAATAAAAGCATTTAAAGTTATAGAAACAGCTGTTTTCTACCCCCACCCTTATTTTTTTTTTTTTTTTTTTTTTTTTTTTTTATTTTTAAGAATAAGAAGGTTTTTTTATCAACCTTTAATAAATTGATAAATCATGTTTGTTGTGTTTCTTTAACAAATTGTTTGGTGACTAAATAACACAATTCTTTAAATACATTGCACACAATATTAATTTAGGTACGAAATTAGAAAAGATGAATTAATATTACATATTAAATACCTAGGCTCTATTTGGGAGTTTAAAAGTAAACGGATGAGAAAAGAGAAAAAATAAATAAAGTTTTTACTTTTTTAATAGAATATTTTTGTAGACAATAACAACTATTAATATGAACAATTAATATATTTTTAATATTGAAAATATTATAATTTAAATTAAATTTAAAGAATTTGTAAAAGTCTTCTAAAAAATTTTCAGTTAAAATTCTCCTCCAACATAATTTTCTGATTTACCTCAAAATCAAGAGATTTTGTAATATGAAAAGGGAAAAAAAAATCTTCCAAAAACCCTCTCTTTCCAAAGAACTTAATTATTTCCTTTTCATTCTTCCTATTATCAAAGTTCTTCCTTCTCCTCCTATACTCCAAACACACCCTTAGAGAATGATACTTATAAAAATATCATCTTTTTTAATTTAACTTATTAAATTGAATTAAAATAAAATAAATATTCACTACGCCAAAAATAACATTTTATAGCGCATCTTTTACAACGCTTATTAAATACAAGCACTGTTGTAGAATTTTTTAAAAATAACGGAGGATACAACAACGTTTTTTTGACAAGCGCTGTTGTAGGGTCATATAGGGTCACATAGCGCTTGCACATAATGCTTACAACCCTTTTACAGCGCTTTTTGAGCGCTTTAAACACAAGCGCTGTAAAATGTAGCGCTCCCACCTTATGTTACATGGCTTTTAAAGCGCTTATTAAATACAAGCGCTGTTGTAGAACTTTTTAAAAATAACGGAGGATACAACAACGCTTTTTTGACAAGCATTGTTGTAGGGTCATATAGGGTCACATAGCGCTTGCACATAATGCTTACAACCATTTTACAACGCTTTTTGTAAAAGCGCTCTCCCATAGCTTTTACAGTGCTTTTTGAGCGCTTTAAACACAAGCGCTGTAAAATGTAGCGCTCCCACCTTTTGTTACATGACTTTTAAAGCGCTTTTTGTGAAAGCGCTGTAAAATACATGCGCTTTCATATAATTAAATTACCTATTAGAGCGTTTTTTATACAATCGCTGTAAAAGGCTTGCGCTTTAAAAAAAAATCATTCACTTTAAATAAATAAAAACAAATTTAATACGTTGTCCTAACCCTACGAACCCTCACAACCACATGAAATTGATTCAATTGATGATGGTTTATATCTTAGAGATGATCATGATGAGGAAATTTAGATTAATTCATCGTTTTCGTATCGTTAATGGACAAACAAATGTGAATCCCACCAGGAAAAGAAGAAGGACATCTTAATGTGTTTAATTGTTTTATATAAGCCATGTAATCTGAACTGAGTTCATGTAATTTTATTGTTTGATCTGCCAAAATTGAGCATTTTAGTATTTAGCTTGAACTGTATTTGATTTTCTGCTTATACTTATTTTCTGCTTATATTTAGCTTGATCTTAGTGTTTTATACTAAGTTCATGTAATTTAAGTGTTTGACCTGCCAAAACTGATTTTCTGCTTATATTGAACTTGAAAAAGCTTTGTTTGAGTACTGAGAATTTTTCTTGAACTTTAACTGATCATCCCAATATGATCTGATCATGTAATTTAGCATTGTTATATATATAAAGGTATTTAACTAATTATTTGGAAGAAAAAACAAATCCAAATATAGGTATTTTACTAATTATTTGTTTTATACTAAGTTAAGAGGTCTTTTAAAGCGCTTGTTGAAAAAACGCTGTAATAGGCTTTTAAAAAATAAAATAAGGAGCTCTTTTACATCGCTCTTTCAAATAGCGCTGTAATAGGATTTTAAAAAATAAATTAATGAGATCTTTTACAGCGCTTTTGTCAATAAACACTATAAAAGCCTTTAAAAAAATAAGGAGGTCACAAAGCTTTGTTTTATACTAAGTTAAGAGGTCTTTTAAAACGCTTGTTGAAAAAGCGCTGTAATAGGCTTTTAAAAATTATGTTGAGGAGGTGTTCTACATCGCTCTTTGAAAGAACGCTGTAATATGCTTTTAAAAAATAAGTTAAGGAGGTCTTTTACAGCGCTCTTTGAAAGAGCGCTGTAATAGGCTATTAAAAATTAAGTTAAGGAGGTCTTTTACAGTGCTCTTTCAAAGAGCGTTGTAATAGGCTTTTAAAAAATAAGTTAAAGAGGTCTTTTACAACGCTCTTTCAAATATGGCTGTAATAGGCTTTTCAAAACTAAGTTAAGGAGGTCTTTTACTGCGCTCTTTCAATGAGCGTTGTAATAGGGTTTTATATATAACAGTAAACCGCTTCAGTTTCCTTTTCATTTCGTAAACTTCACTACGCTTCAGAGTCCTCTTCCTCTTCATTGTCCTTCTCATTGCGAACCCTACTGTCCATACGAACCATATAGACAACCATCTCCATTGCCAACCATCTCCATCTTTGTTATTATCCCTACCAACTCTCATTCAAATGCTATCCCTAAACTGCTTCAGTTTCATCTTCATTACGTAAACTTCATACGCTTGTTTCCTCCTCCTCTTCATTCTCCTTCTCATTGCAAACCCTACGAATAATATTGCCTTGTTACTAACCCTCATTACATAAACTTCATACGCTTGTTTCCTCTTCATTCTCCTTGTCATTGCGAACCATCTTTGTTTCTGCGAACCCTACTCTCCTACGAACCGTTCGTATTTCTGCGTTGTTCTTCTTTGTTCGAATTTATTTGTCGTAACCCTATTGTTCTTCTGTTTTTCAGGTATTGTATTTATTAATTTTTTATTTCACTAAAATGCATGTTGAACTTATATTGCTATTAATGCACAAATATTTATTGATTTATATGTTTTATTTTATTGTGCCATCGTCAAACTAACAACATCGACTGTGGGTACTATATATTGCAATTCATGAAGGAGATTGTTGATATGAATCAAACTATAATCCCAGAAATGGTACGGTATTTTCATTATTTGATTTTCATATATAAACTATGTATATATTTGATTCTAACTTATTTATGTTCAATTTTTATATCGCACAGTACTTTGACAATTCCAGTCCAACATACTCTGAAAGAGATCTAATTGAAATAAAGGAAGGTTGGTGTCAGTATGTGATTGAAATGAAAATTATTTGATTTGCTGGGAAATTGGCGTGCTGCAAGGGATAGTTATATGAATATATGGTAGTTCTGTTTTGTGTAGTTCTCATAGTTATATGTATATGAATAGAGCACATTTGAAAAGTTGTGAATATGTAGTTATATGAATATGTATATAGTTTTGTGCTGTTGTCAATATGTGAATATGTATATGAATATGTTGTGAACTGATTGTGTAAATATGTAAAGTTATAAAGTTAATTTACAAAGTTATATAGTTCTATTGTTGTGTACTGATTGTATGAACTGATTGTGAACTGATTCTTGATGAAAATGATTTTGGAAAAAAATTTAAAAGACAGCGCTGTAATAAGTGCATAATAATGCATCTATTGAATGCACCTTTTACAACGCTTTTTCAAAATAGCAATGTAATAGGTGCATAATAATGCATCTATTGAATGCACCTTTTATAGTGCTTTTTCAAAAAAACGCTGTAATAGGTGCATAATAATGCATCTATTGAATGAACCTTTTACAGCGTTTTTTCTAAAAAGCGCTGTAAACGAGTATAACAAGCGTGCAATATATCTAACTATTTTATAGCGCTTTTTTAAGTGCTGTTGTATCTTTTTACAGCGTTGGATGCTACAACGCTTATTTTTTTGAAAAAACGTTGTAAATGGCTTAAAAAAGCGTTGTAAAATAGGTTTTTTTGGTTAGTAATTATTAAAATGAAATAATATAGAATTATGTGCCCAAACCAAATGGTTTTTTTTATTGTTTGAAAGATTGATTTGGAGAATCATGTTTAATAAATAATTAATTAAAAGAAATATAAAATAAGTAACGTCTCTACCGTAGATTTGTAGAAGATCTTACAAGCACAAGTGCGCACACACACAGATAGAACTGAAGCTCTTGTCATTTCATCATTAAACATACACCCTTTCGATCCATTTGGACCTAAACTAAAAGAAAACGCCCAAGTATATTGGTGTCTGATTTTGGGTAAGGTAGAAATCATGATTTGTCAATAAATTGGATTGTTTTGTTACCAAATGGTTTTTTTTATTGTTTGAAAGATTGATTTGGAGAATCATGTTTAATAAATAATTAATTAAAAGAAATATAAAATAAGTAACGTCTCTACCGTAGATTTGTAGAAGATCTTACAAGCACAAGTGCGCACACACACAGATAGAACTGAAGCTCTTGTCATTTCATCATTAAACATACACCCTTTCGATCCATTTGGACCTAAACTAAAAGAAAACGCCCAAGTATATTGGTGTCTGATTTTGGGTAAGGTAGAAATCATGATTTGTCAATAAATTGGATTGTTTTGTTACCAAATGGTTTTTTTTATTGTTTGAAAGATTGATTTGGAGAATCATGTTTAATAAATAATTAATTAAAAGAAATATAAAATAAGTAACGTCTCTACCGTAGATTTGTAGAAGATCTTACAAGCACAAGTGCGCACACACACAGATAGAACTGAAGCTCTTGTCATTTCATCATTAAACATACACCCTTTCGATCCATTTGGACCTAAACTAAAAGAAAACGCCCAAGTATATTGGTGTCTGATTTTGGGTAAGGTAGAAATCATGATTTGTCAATAAATTGGATTGTTTTGTTACCAAATGGTTTTTTTTATTGTTTGAAAGATTGATTTGGAGAATCATGTTTAATAAATAATTAATTAAAAGAAATATAAAATAAGTAACGTCTCTACCGTAGATTTGTAGAAGATCTTACAAGCACAAGTGCGCACACACACAGATAGAACTGAAGCTCTTGGCATTTCATCATTAATCAGACACCCTTTCGGATCCATTTGGACCTAAACTAAAAGAAAGCGCCCAAGTATATTGGTGTCTGATTTTGGGTAAGGTAGAAATCATGATTTGTCAATAAATTGGATTGTTTTGTTAGCATTGCAACTGGTTAGGGAGAAATACCCAACGAAATTTTATAGCCATACATGTTATGCTCCTTCATACATGTTCTACAAATTCTCTATTTTCCTTATGTTGTTAGTAACTAATTGCAGGGATATAATAAAATAACAAGTTTTTAGTCTCTCCATTATTTTATTTCAAGTAATAGAGGTACAAATGGATAGTCTTAATGATGTTATGCTTATTGATACTTTATATCACATTTTATAATAATACATTTAAATATGTTTAACATCGATAAATTATTAGTAAATTTAATATTTTATTTAAAAATAAAAAACAAAACTTAATATTACAATATTAAGGATTAAATAAATTTTTAGTCTCTATAGAGATATTATATTTTATTTTTATTTTTTCTAAAAAAATCTATAAATAAATTTAATATATGTTTTTAAATCAATTCATGTACATCTTTTGAATTTTTTAATAGTTATTTTCATGCATGTTTAAAACATTTTAATAAGTTTTTCCACAAAAATTTAGAATTATTTAAAAAGATGAATTATATATTTTTGTAATAGTGATAAATCATTAAAATATCCTCAAACTTTTATAGTTTTGAGAAACTGACATCGCATTTCGCTTATTCCCTCTCCACCTATGTACACCTCTCTTCTCTCATATCTTATACTAGTAAAATATATAGATAATATAGATAATATCGAAGATAAACTATTTAATCTCGAAGAGACATACTCTAATACCCTATTTAGCAACTCAACTACTACCTATTAGGAGTGGCACGGTATTTAAACATAAGAAAATTGATGCATTTGTCAAGAAGAAAGTTTTCGATAAAGATGAAAATTGTAAAACAGATATATTTTATTAAATTGTGTGAAGTTCTAAAAATTTGTGTGAATTGTGTGACTTGAGAGAATTGTAATTCTAACTTTTTCAACTTGTCTACTGTAACACCCCGTTTTTCAAAGCGAGGGTATATTTTTTTTTTAAAAGGAATTAAAATAAAACAGAGAATTAAATCAGGAAATGCCTTTGGATAAATAATTGAGTCATTATAATTTACAAGCAGCGGAAAAGTTTCTCCAATTATAAATCCAAAACATTTACACAACAACAAATGGTACATGGAACCCATTCAAGTAAAAAGTCAAACTGACAATATTAGTATAAGTACAGTTTTCCAAACTAAAAATACTCCAATCCAAAAAGAAGGACACCTAGTCCCTATACATCATCCTAATCTGATCATCCTACCAAAAAGCTATACACCCTGAGTATCTCCACGCGCCCCGTGAGATCCTCCTAACGTAACTGCAGTCACGCGTTCCCATCTCCATTCCCGTCCGTAGGGTACGAACCGTTAGGACCGTCCTGACTCTCATCTGAGGGCAAAGCCCAGATTTCCACAATAATTGTAAAGGGTCACCAACCAAAAAAATAACAGTTAACACATAGCAATTAAGTTTTTAAATGCTTAAAATCACTTTTCAAATAAGCATGCACCTTAACAGGATTTTCAATATGCTAAAATTTCATACAATACTTTGCCAATTAAAATGAAAGTAAAATGAAGTTCTCAATCTCCTAATTAACACATAACAAATCAAGACATGGATAAGTTAATGAGTAATCAATCATCTAACTCAAACTGAGGATTTTCACTGAGCCAATCGATTGGGAAATCGATTGGGGTGAAGGTTTTTAATGAAAACAGAATCCTGGGCTGAATCAATCGATTTGGCAATCGATTGACAGGATGACTGAGCCAATCGATTGACAGGATAACGGAGTCCCTGACTTAATACCAATCGATTTCCAAATCGATTTCCTGAAGGTTTTTAGTGAAATTTTGAACTCTGGCTTGATTCAATCGATTGGGCAATCGATTGACAGGATAGCTGAGCCCCTGACTTAATGGCCAATCGATTTCCAAATCGATTTGGTCGAATATGGATGAGTCCCTGACTTAGGCCCAATCGATTGGGCAATCGATTTCGTAAATGATTTTCGAAAACTGATTACAAAATCGATTGGCTAATCGATTTTGTCCATTTGGCCAAGTCCCTGTTTACTATCCAATCGATTGGGAAATCGATTTCCCTGATCGTTTTTACAAAAATTCATGCATTAACTCAAGTCATTTCTAATCAAGTCCCCAACCTAACACTTAGCAATTTCTATGCGATTACCACGGCAATTGGGATCTCGATAACCATCATACTTACACACAATAATCAACACATAACATTTAGCATT
>NC_021166.2:37509715-37518549 GCF_000331145.2 Cicer arietinum | reverse complement strand
ACCGTTTTTCTTCGTTTTTGAATCAAAGAGGAAGAGTGGAGTTGCGAAAACCTTGATCTAACTCTCACCCAACCTTGGGTTACTAGTTTTGAAGAAAAGAAAGCGACGAAAATGAAAACGGGAGAAAGCAGGGAATTTGGCCGCGGACAGAGGAAGAAGACGATGGAAAAATGGCGTTTTTCTTTCCTTTCTTTTTCTTTCCTTTGTTTTTCCTTTCTTCCTTTTTCCTTCCTTCCTTTTATACTATTTTCTTTTCCTTTTCCTTCCTTCTAGTTTTCCTTTCTTTTTCCCTCCAAACAAACATATATAGGTAATAGATATAACTTAACAAATATCTCAAAATATCTAGATATTTGTTAAATTACCGTTTCACCCGAAACACATTAAATTATCCGTAAAGGATTCATCGCAGTTAAATTCAATTTATTTATCGACGAGAAATTTTAATTGACATCAAAATATCTTTTTGATTATAAAACTCCAAAATATTATTAACTTTGGCTTAAAAGCCTCCGAGCCAAAATCCAAAATACACCAAAAATACATAAATGGTACTTTAAAATTATGGGTCTTACATCTACTATGTACGAATTGTGTGAAACTCTAAAAAAAACTATATGACTTTTAAGAATTTCAATTATAATATTTTAGTTAATACTTGTCGCTCCTCGGCTTCCCCCGATATTATGTGCAAGATCCGTCACTGCACATGAGTTAACTTAAAAACAAATATCAAACTTGTATATAGAAATATTTGAGGGAGTACCATTGTTTAAAGAAAAAATATAGAGAGACTAAAAACGAAATATGGTATATTTATTGGGACCAAAAACTTATTTAACCTTATATGTAATTAAATAATAGGTCGGTCTAGTGTACCTAAATTTTTTTTAGAGGCATGTCCCTTTACATTATTTACCATTGTTTAGAAAATATTTATTTAGACACTAAAATAATATAAAATCTCTTAAATCTAGTCACACAAATATGATGGCTAAAATTAAAATGATGATCCAATTATTCCTAATGAAAGGAAAAATCACTTTTGTATTATTAATACTTTTAAAACATCGATTACAAATATTAAAATAAACTTAGAAATATTGCGATAAATTTATTATTACAAAATAGTTTTGAAAACTCATTTTCGTACCACGTTTGTCGTACATCGACAAACATCATAACAACTATTTTTGAATCTCATTAGTACCTAAAATATTGTTGTAAGAGTAAATTTTTTTCCATTATCCACATCAAACCAAAGTTAAACATATGGAAAAATGATGCACAACAAATAAATGTAAAAAACTTTCAATTTAAAAGAATAAGACGCAAACAGTTAAATTGTATGATAAAAACATATGCACTTATGCATAATGCGTGCTCCTAAAAACTATGTGATCCGGATATAAAATTTGTCACTAAGGCAATTTCCACATAGAAAAATCAATCATAACAATTGAGTAAATAAATTTGCCACTAAGACAACTTTCACGAAGATGCATATGTCATGTTATGATAATATATTATCAAATTAGAAAATTGGCATACAACTCACTAAGATCATATCACATGCATTCAAAAATCACTTTTTCAAATCATCATCTTATTCATAAATCAATAAGATCATATACCACATGTCCTTAACAAGAGAATCATATATTCATAAAAAAATAACCATAAAAACTTCTTACATCATAAAAATCTCAACTTTCATCACATACACATAAATAATTCGAACTTGATTTTATATTCATCATAAAAATTAAAACTTCAATACGTGTATCATAAAATTCAAACTTTATTTCATATACTTCGTAAAAATTAAAACTTACATACATATAACATAAAAATTCAAACTTTATTTCATATAAAGTCATAAAAATTAAAACTTCAACACATATAACATAAAATTCAAACTTTATTTCATATACATCATAAAAATAAAAACTACAACACATGTAAGATGAATATTCGTACTTTCACCATAGAAATTGTGTACTACATATCAAAGTCAACGAAAATTTTGATTTTTAATATTTTAATCCATTAGTTAGCATTTATTCCTTTTAAAAGACTAGCAATCATAATTATCTATTTCATACCATCCAACCAACTGTCTAACTAAGATTTGGATTTAAAAAAACTCTTATCGTTTTTCTTCCTAACACAAAGCTCTAAGTACCACAAAATTGTTTACAAGGGAATGGTGTTCAAAGCTTTTGCCACATGAAAATGAGGATAATAGGATACTAGAAATTATTCTTGGGGACTTAAAACTATTTGATCAACAAGACGATGAATCATGATGTTGTGGGTGTGAAAGTGGTGGTTGCTTACTATTACTGAGTGGGAGACTTATGGAAAAAGGAAGATCGACAATATCAATTTTATGTTAACCCTAATAAAAAATAAAATAAACAACTGATTTGAAATCAAAGGAATTCAATTACTAGATAAGTGTGTTGAAGAAGCTAGTGTATCTAGTCACATATGAGGAATAAGAGAGATAGAGGGTTTGCGATAGGAATTAACAGAGGAGGATCCATTTCCTGATTTATTTGGTCAAAAGCGTACCAATAAGATTTTTTTATCCAAAAAGAAATTTATAAAAAAAAATAAAAAATCAAATCTTCTTCCTTATTTAGCCAGTCTTGTGTGCCGATCTCTAAGTAAAGGGAAAGCTTGCATATTCTTATACTATAGTAATTTATGTTACTGAAGAAGAAAGGTGCCAACCCTAGATTTTTCATAAAGGAAACAATTCGAATTATGTCACAAGGAGGGAAAAAGACGCATGAAGAAGTAAGACGGGGGGTTTTTATCCAAATTAGCTAGTAGCTAAAAGGACCAACAGTCACAACCCAACTAATCAAATTGTTATTTGAACCCTTAAATGCGATAAATAAATTTCTTCTAATTAATTAAATAATTAAATTAACCAAATACTCATCAATCAATTAATAAAATAAATCATGAAATAATTAAAATTAAAATAAATCATACAAAGAATGATTAATTGAAAAGATAAATTATCTAATTAATTAAATAAATTAGAGGGTGTTACAATTTCATTTAGATACCTTACCCATAAAATAAATAAATAATTAAATAATAAATCAATAAGTTATTAGTAAAAATATATAATAAAATATAAAAATATTGAGGTGTTATAATATTTATCCTAATAAAATGGTTTTGCCCTCAAAACTAGAAGATCTCAAGAAGATCGTGGTGAAGTTCACTCATTTAAATAGAATCATAGGATAGTAAAAAATAACTTATAAAAGATGAAGTTAAAATATTAAAGCACATAAACAAAATCAAATATTTAAGGCACAATTTCTTTAAAATAATAATAATAATAATAAATAAATAATTAAAACAACCAACACAAATTTCACCCCACATTCATTTTTACATTCAACCCTTTCTCTCCTTCTTCTCTCTCGACAACACAACACCTCAAGCCACTTCTTTTTTTTTTTTTCCTTCTTGCATCTTCTCACCCCACAACATAAATTGCACACATAAACCCTCATAAAATGAATTTAACATCTCTAAAGACATAACATCTCATACTTCTACAAGTGCTATTTGTTAAGATTTTGGGTTAAGGTTAGTGAGTTAAGGAAGGAGAAGAGTACCCATTCTTTAAAAGGTGTTTAGTGAGACTCTTTGAGGTAAATACACAGTTCTAATGCTAAGAATGAATCACTAGAAAAATGTGGTTTTATTTAAAAATCTAATTTTGGTGCTTAGAGTAGATTTTAAGGATTTTTATGGTTTCCTATAGTTAGCTAAACTT
Source organism: Cicer arietinum (assembly GCF_000331145.2). Taxonomy (NCBI): domain Eukaryota; kingdom Viridiplantae; phylum Streptophyta; class Magnoliopsida; order Fabales; family Fabaceae; genus Cicer; species Cicer arietinum. The sequence continues at coordinate 37,514,741 of NC_021166.2, read as the reverse complement.
TAGAATAATTTTTCTAAAGTCTTGTTAATATTTTTGATACTCAGATTTGTTACTCAGGTCCTGCCTACTACCCTGGGAGTTGTTGGAGAACAAACTTAGTCAACTCTTCATAGTTGTGAGTAGACGACGATCATTGTCACATATTTTTATTATACTATAACTATTATTTTACTTGTTTTCTATGTTAACGTATTTATTTAAAAATTGAGGAACACAACCATTTAATTTTTTCGTGATTTCATCATTTATTTATTTGCATGGTCTTTGTTATATAATATATTTATAGTTTGATTTATTTATAAGTTATAAAGCATTCAAATATGAAATTGATGTACAATTGAATATGTCTTCCATTAGTTACGATGAAATGAGGAATGATCTTCACATATGTGTTTTCGAAATTGTTGCTATAATTAAAATCGTTGACGGAGGTAGGGTCACCTAGTTACATCATTTTGATTGGGGAGAGTTACCCGTTAAATGGAGCTATCCCAATGAGAGATGTCATCCTTAGGAGGAGAGAGCTATCAACGAGACATAAGCTTCCTAATTGATGTGTTATGATGCGTTGCAGAATTTAGAGGAGAGAGCTATCCAGTAGATGAAGCCACCCCTAAGGGAAATACCACTCTAGAAGGAGAGGGTTGTCAATGAGATGAAGTCGCCTATTGGTTCTAAAAAATTTATGTTTGTACTCATTTGATTTTCTATGAATTTTTTTAAGGTTGCTCATTTGGATTTCACTTCTTTATGAATTGGATTATAAATATTTCTACCTGAACGACTAAATTATAAGTTTGATGATTTTATCATGTATATACTTTATTTGAGAATTATCTATATTTCAAATAATATTGTTGAACATAATTGGCACAAAATTGTAAGACAATTATTCGTATTTTTTCTGTGTTTCTCTTCTAGTTGCTGGTGGTTGTTGTCTTCTAACTAAGTTTTTGTGACTTACCTCTTCATGTTATTAATTTTTTTTCCAGATTCACAGGTAGCTGAGTAGCAAGTTGTTAGTAGATTCAAGTCTCAATCGTTATCTTTGGTAGGTCTATTTGATCGATGGTCCTTCTGTTGAGTTGTGATATAAATATATATATATATATATATATATATATATATAATCATTTAATTGTTAAGTTAGTTGATATGCGCTTGTTAGGTTAGGACTATAGCTTGTGTACCGGTCACAATGTTCGATTTTCAAGTCGTGAAATAAAACATCTATTTTCAAATAAAATAGAATGCCGTGTTTCTGCTACACAATTTGAGATCAAATAAATTGATAATGCATAGATTTTTTTTACCACAATTTAATCAAATAAAAAATTGAGGGTAACGCCAATTATTAAATTATTTACAAGGATAAAACCTTTTAATAGTAAAATTAGACCAAATAATTCAACCTAAAATAAGATAAAACACTTGTAATAGAATATTTGATACATCTTAGAATAGAATATTACTCGAATATATATAGCAATTTATCCCCTCATTTAGACAAAATCATAACATAATAAAATTCTCTTTATAAAAAGTCACGTTAAAATATTTTAGAAACACTTTATATTCATATACATATCATTTTAAAACCAAATCATTAGTCACCTACCCCTTCGTATAGGATTTCCATTATATCTACACGCTCCAATAGTTGGTGAGATCACTCTAATGCAAGTCGCCATGATCTTGACTAATATTTATAAGAGATTGAGATGGATCAGTTTTTCAATTTGTCAATAGGTAGCTAACAATCACAATGGTGGTTAGACCGTTCTACCCCAAAAGTTCTAAATATACATTTTAAAACATTTTCAACAATAAAAATCACAAAATCTTAAAGATCAAATTTACTAACAAAAATTAGTTTTTTAAAAAAAAATATCCAAATTATTTTTCTTTTAGATCTACAATCACAAGTCATGGATCTATTATTTTTGTGAAGAAAAATTATTCTAGTATAAAATCATTTTTTTTTGTAAAACTTTAAATTATTCTAAAACAAAATTTTCTTTTAGATCCACCACTACAACAAGTAGATCTACAACGTTAACAAAAGAGAAACAACATTTTAAAATTATTTATTTTTTTGAAAAAAACTTAAAATATTCGAAATCAAATTTTTCTTTGAGACCTATAATAGTAAGACATGGATCTACATCATTTGAGAAAGAAAAAAAATTCACTTGAAAACTTGAGCTCTTAAAAAATGAGTGGATGATTGAAAGATTTGGGAGAAAATATACTTAAGTGAGTGACAAAAAAAAATCACTAATAGCTCTTACTACATGAAGAAAAATAACTAGATATTTTAGTTAAACACATCATTGCACAATCTAATCAGTCTTGGAACAGCTGCACCATAATTGCATGAAGTGAATGGTAAAGTTGAAAAAAAAAAAATAGAACTCTTACTAAACTAGTTGTTGGTAGTATTCTTAACTCTGGTACTACATCTCATTGGTGTGTTGAAAATATATTGCTTATTTGCTATATTTTGAATAGAGTTCATAAATCTAAAAACAAAACATCTCCTTATGAGATACTGAGCTCTTAAAAAATGAGTGGATGATTGAAAGATTTGAGAGAAAATATACTTAAGGGAGTGACCCAAAAAGCATATAATAACTCTTACTACATGAAGAAAAATAACTAGATATTTTAGCTAAACACATCATTGCACAATCTAATCAGTCTTGGAACAGTTGCACCATAATTGCTTGAAGTGAATGGTAAAGTTGAAAAAAAAACAATAGAACTCTTACTAAACTAGTTGTTGCTAGTATGCTTAACTCTGGTGCTGCATCTCATTGGTGTGTTGAAAATATATTGCTTATTTGCTATGTTTTGAATAGAGTTCATAAATCTTAAAACAAAACATCTTCTTATGAGATACTAAAGAAAAGACAACCAAACTTGTCTTATTTTCGAACTTGGGGTTCTCTAGAGTCTAACAAGATCTAACATTTAGTAGACTTGCCTCTTGGTTGCAAACCAATAGGTTGTAAATGAATCTTGAAAAATAAACTAAAACCCGATGGAACTATTGATAAATACAAAGCACACCTTGTAGCCAAAGGTTTTAGACAAAGAAAAAATATATATTTCTTTGACACTTTTTCGCCAGTCACTAGAACAACATCCATAAGGATACTCATATCACTTGCGGCTATTCATAACCAGGTGATACACCAGGTAGATGTTAAAATAGATTTTTTAAATGGTGACCTGGAAGAAGAAATTTATATGGAACAACTTGAATATTTTGTAATTCATATACAAGAAGACAAGGTATGTAAGTTAGATAAATCTATGTATGATCTTAAACAAGCTCGTAAGCAATGACATGAAAAATTTGATAACTTGATTATATCGACTGAGTTTGAAGTGAAAGAAAGTGACAAATGTATTTATTACAAATTTGAAAATGACATTTACATTATCATATGTCTCTATGTAGATGACTTACTCATATTTGGTTCAAATATTTATGCTGAAAATAATGTGATATCATTGTTAAGTAGCGACTTTTATATGAAAGACCTCGAAGAAGCGAGTGTAATCCTAGTAATCAAGATTACTAGGTCAGAAAAGGGAATTTCTTTGGATTAGTCTCACTATGTTAAAAAGATCCTAAAGAAATATAAATACTTTGACTATAAACCTCCTTGCACACCATATGATCCATGTGTGAAATTTTTCATAGGGTTTCACCTTTTTTGTTTTCAATATTTTTTGTTGCCGTAAAGGCTGAAAACATTGCTTTGTAATGAACTCTAAAAATAATTGCTACAGGAATAGATCCTGTTATCATTTTGTAATTATGAGTTTTGATTTGTAACATAAGAGATTTTAAGATGTTTGGGTCTTTTAAAGATAATTGAAAATTTGGATAACATTCAAACCAAATTGGTCCTTGACATAAACTAGATTCAATTGTACTTATTATTGAATCATGAAAGTTCAAGAACCTTGCGTCTCGTAAGACACACAGGATTGAAGTGTTTAATCCTTCCCTTGTTAAAGGTTTGATTCCGACTTGGACAAGACCTATATGTATAAAATTATAGTTCCTATTGCGGTGTTTTTGGAGAAAGAAGATCTATTGTTTCAAAGGGCGTAGAAAAGGAACATCTCGTTCTTCTGTTTTGATTATGTAATCAGTTTTTAATAGGTTTTTGAAAAGACTAGATTCATAAACCTGATCTTTTTTTATTTTTGGAATTTGCCAATTGTTTATCGATTTTTGAAAATCATTAATAGTAATTTCTTCACTATTGATAGGTTCCTTTTTTCCTGAGAAGTTTTGGGTAGAAGGAGTGGAAAGAGAAGAAGTTTGTAACACCCCGTTTTTCTTAGCGAGGGTATATTTTTTTTTTCAAAAGTAATTAAAAACGAACAAAGAAATAAATCAGGAAATGCATTTGGATAAATAATTGAGTCATTATAATTTACAAGCAGCAGAAAGTTTCTCCAATTATAAATCGAAAACATTTACACAACATCAAATGGTACATGGAACCCATTCAAAGATGATGTCAAACTGATAATATTAGTCAAAGTACAGTTTTCCAAACTAAAAATACTCCAAACCAAAAAGAAGGACCCCTAGTCCCTATACATCATCCTAATCTGATCATCCTACCAAAAGCTATACACCCTGAGTAATCTCCACGCGCCCCGTGAGATCCTCCTAACACAACCGCAGTCAAGCATTCCCATCTCCATCCCTGTCCGTAGGGTACGAACCAGTAGGGCCGTCCTGACTCTCATCTGAGGGCAAAGCCCAGATTTCCACAATAGTGTAAAGGGTCACCAACCAGAAAATAACAGATAACACATAGCAATTAAGTTTTTGAATGCTCAAAACAACTTTTCAACTAAGCATGCACCTTAACAGGATTTTCAATATGCGAAAAGTTCATACAATACATTGCCAATTAAAATGAAGGTAAAATGCAGTTCTCGATCTCCTAATTAACACATAATAAAACAAGACATGGATAAGTCAAAGAGAAAT
>NC_021166.2:37497066-37509599 GCF_000331145.2 Cicer arietinum | reverse complement strand
CACAACTTAACACTTAGCAATTCCTACGCGATTACTACGACACACGAAGGTTCGATAACCATCATACTCACACACAATACACAACACATAGCACTTAACACCTTCATCTCAGTTATCACGATAAATCAAAATTCGAATCACTCAATCATAAACTCAAATCAAACATGACTCGCGTGCCAGGCACCCTAATGCAATGCGTATATGCCAAAATGCATGGACTCGGAATTCCAAACCAAAACCCTCCTCGAAGGGCCGTAAATCATAATTGTACCGCCTATCGCAGGCCAAAGTACCAATTACCGAGGTGCCACCTATCACGGGTCAGCACGATTTACTAAAATGCGTAAATCATAAACGTACCACCTATCACGGGTCAGTACAGTTACCATGGTGTCACCTATCACGGGTCAACTCGATTTTCTAAATAGTAACTCGTAAACGTACCACCTATCACGGGTCAGTACAGTTTACCGAGGTGTCACCTATCACGGGTCAACACGATTTACTAAAAGAAAAAGCGGGAATCGTAAACGTACCGCCTATCACAGACCAGTACTGTTTACCTAGGTGCCACCTATCACGGGTCAGCACAATTCACCAAAAATGTAAATCGTAAATGTACCACCTATCACGGGTCAGTACAGTTACCATGGTGTCACCTATCACGGGTCAACACGATTTACTAAAAGAAAAAGCGGGAATCGTAAACGTACCGCCTATCACAGACCAGTACTGTTTACCTAGGTGCCACCTATCACGGGTCAGCACAATTCACCAAAAATGTAAATCGTAAATGTACCACCTATCACGGGTCAGTACAGTTACCATGGTGTCACCTATCACGGGTCAACACGATTTACTAAAATGTAAATCGCAAACGTACAACCTATCACGGGTCCGTACAGTTTACCAAGGTGTCACCTATCACGGGTCGACACAATTTACCAAATGAAATGCATGAGCATACACAGACTCCATTCACAACAATCGTTAAGCAAATGCAGATATTAAAAGATTCCCCATTTTTAATACCCATTTAACTTAAACGACTTTCAAACAACATTAATTAAATAAGTCATTAAGAGATTCCCCGTTCTTAATACCGATTTAACTTAATGATTTTCAAAACAAAACGTTAAGCAAACAGTCATATTAAGAGATTCCCCATTCTTAATACTCATTTACCGAAACGATTTTCAAAAACGATAGTTAAGTAACCGAGACATTAAGAGATTCCCCATTCTCAACGCCCAGTTAACTTAAACATTTTCCTCAAATACACATTAAGTAAACCGAGGTATTAAAAGATTCCCCATTTTTAATACTCGTTTAACTCTAATGGTTTTCAAATTCCACAGAAACAAATTCAAACATACTTTCACATTCAAACCATAATTCACAACAACCACACCAATTAACAAACATCAAGTACGAACACACCAAATACAACGAACACAAATCACGCAACATAACACCCAGATACATCAAATTTCATTTACCACGAAACATTCATCACTATAAACAAAACCTAACTCTAAGGTTTTTACCCATAACGCACTAGTTTCGTTTTTCCCCAAATCGATACATTTAACCCTAACAAATTCCTTCCCACACAACTACAGATAAGTCCCTAATGCAAGCTAGAAGTTTGGAAGGAGCCCTTACCTCAAAGTTAGCTTTATCGAGAGTTTCCGGTTCCGCGAGAAATTCCGGTAAAATCTCCGCTCGCGACGCCGCTTCCAAATTAGTGCACTAGCACCGTAGCACGGAGGTGAGCAACTTTCCCTTCTATCTCTTCGAGAAATGAGGTTTGGATCAAGAAGAAACGAAGGGGTTTGTGTTTGGATCTCAAAACCGTTTTTCTTCGTTTTCGAATCAAAGAGGAAGAGTGGAGTTGCGAAAACCTTGATCTAACTCTCACCCAACCTTGGGTCACTAGCTTTGAAGAAAAGGAAGCAACGAAAACGAAAAATGGAGAAGGATGGAATTTTGGGTTTGCTCTCGTGTGAAGTTCAGAGGAAGGAGATGGAAATTTAAAAATTTCCTTCCTTTCTTTTTCTTTCCTTTGTTTTTCCTTTCTTCCTTTTTCCTTCCTTCCTTTATATACTATTTTCTTTTCCTTTTCCTTCCTTCTAGTTTTCCTCTCTTTTCCCCTCCAAGCAAACATATATATATAATAAATATAACTTAACAAATATCTCAAAATCTAGATATTTATTAAATTACCGTTTCACCCGAAACGCCTTAAATTAACCGTAAAGTATTTACCGCAGTTAATTTCAATTTATTTATCGACGAGAAATTCTAATTGGCATCGAAATATCTTTTTGATTATAAAACTCCAAAATATTATTAACTTTGGCTTAAAAGCCTCCGAGCCAAAATCCAAAATACACCAAAAATACATAAATGGTACTTTAAAATTATGCGTCTTACAAAGTTCTACAAAATAGGTTATCCATATTTAACAATTTTTCTTTTTAATTTGAAGAAACTTTCAAAGGATTCACTGCCCTAAAACGCATGTATTTTGGCTTAAACACGAGACTTACTACCCAGAAACTATAATTCTTCAAATTAAACTTACAACTTTTTAAATATTTATACCCTTTGATACATCTAATTTTTACAAGAAAAAACCCTTGCAAAAGAAGTTCGAACCTCATACTTCAAAACAAATAACTTGTTATAAGTGTGGCCAAACAGGACACATCTCAAGATATTGCAACATGAATAAATAACTTCATGAATTAATAATGAAGATTATTCAAACAAAGCTGAAAACCTAGAAGAAATCCCAGAGGATTTCTTGTTTGTTTTAAGAAAAATAACAACAAGAAAATATTTAATCAAAATCAATATAGTTTTTTCTGAAGATTTCAAATTTGAAACAATTGCACTTTTTGATATGGGAGCGGACTTAAACTGCTTAAAAAGTAGCATTGTACCAAACAGGTTTAAGCAAAAATCAAATGAAAAACTTGTTGCTGCTAGCAACTCCAACATGATTATAAAAAATAAAATTGAAGCTTCTGTTAAAAATGGTAACATTTCAATCAAAACTCCTTTTGTTTTACTAGAAAATATAACTCATAATGTCATTTTAGGGACTCCTTTCATTAATATGATAACTCCATATTCAGTTAACTATGATGGTATTTCCTGCAAAACAAAATATGCCAAAATTGTTTTCCTTTTATTGAAAAACCCAGAACAAAGAATTTAAATCTTTTAAAAGCTTGTTCTGATTACAAAAATGAATTAAATTGTTTAATTCAAGGGAAAGAAAAACATCTGTGTTTTCTAAAACAAGATATTTCCTTTCTCAGAACTGAACAACAATGACAAAATGGCTTCACAAAACAAAAAATTTCAGAACTCCAAAAAAGAATTAAAAAATAAATTTGTTTAGAATTACCAAATGTTTTTCGGGATAGAAAACAGCATATGATGGACCTACCATGCAAAAATGACTTTTCTGATAAACAAATCCCAATAAAAGCTAGACCTATCCAAATGAATTATGAACTAGAAGCATATTGCAAAGCAGAAATCCAAGACCTAGAACAAAAAGGTCTAATAACAAAAACTAGGTCCCCCTAGAGTTGTGCAGCCTTCTATGTGAATAAAAATTCTGAAATAGAACGAGGTACACCTAGGTTAGTCATAAACTACAAACCTTTAAACAAAGCTTAAAAATGGATCCGATACCCGATTCCAAATAAAAAAGATCTTTTACAAAAAGTACATTCTTCATCTGTATTTTCAAAATTCGACATGAAATCAGGATTTTGGCAAATACAAATTGATCCAAAAGATCAATATAAAACAACATTTACGGTCCTTTTTGGTCAATATGAGTGGACGGTAATGTCTTTTGGATTAAAGAATGCTCCTTCAGAATTCCAAAGAATTATGAATGAAATTTTTAATCCATTCTCAAAATTCTGCATTGTCTATATTGATGATGTTTTAATTTTTTCATAAACCATTGAACAACATTTCAAACATCTTAGAACATTCTTAATGATCACTAAGAAAAATGGAATGGTTGTTTCCAAATCCAAAATTTCTCATTTTCAAACAAAAATCCGTTTCTTAGGACATTATATCTCGCGGGGCACTATTACCCCTATTGAAAGGTCCCTATCTTTCGCAGATAAATTTCCTGACAAAACACAATTACAAAGATTTTTAGGATCTTTGAACTATGTACTAGATTTTTGTCCTAACATTAATAGGATAGAAAAACCTCTCCATGATAGATTAAAGAAAAAACCTGTCGCATGAACTGAAGAACACACGAAAATAGTTCAAATAATCAAAAAAACAAGTTAAAGAAATACCTTGCTTGCATCTAGCTGACCCATCACCCAAATAATTGTTGAAACATATGCATCAGATATAGGGTATGGGGTTATTCTTAAACAAAAAAATAACAAAGAATGCATTGTACAATTTACATCAGCACATTGGAATGATTGTCAAAAGAATTACTCTACAATAAAAAAAGAAATTCTTTCAATTGTCATGTGCGTTACAAAATCTCAAAGTGATTTACTCAATCAAAAAATTTTACTTCGAATTTATTGTAAATCTGCAAAGGAAGTTTTACAAAAGGATGTTCAAAACATTGCATCAAAACAAATTTTTGCCAAATGGCAAGCAATCCTTAGTATTTTTTATTTTGAAATTGAATTTATTAAAGGAGATCAAAATTCAATTCCGGATTTTCTAACCAGAGAATTTCTTCAAAACAGGACTTGAGTGATGCCCAAAAAATAAAAAAGAATCGAGGTCCAAAAGGACCAACCACTAGACAACTCAAAACCTATTTCATCAGCAAAACCCATTAGGTCTTGGGCTCAAGCCGTCGAAGAAAATGGAGAACAAAACCAAATCCCAAAATGGCTTGCCAGCCAACAAATACTTGGACCTGATAGATTCCAGGAAATCAAAAATTCAATTGAAGAAGACCTTCATCTCCAAAAAATTGCAAAGCTCCACAGGCTCCAAAAAAAGTTTGAATATCTCTCACGGGAACTGCCATCTTTACCAGCGCAAGAGAAGGGAGAATCTTCAAAAAACCCATCCTCAAAAAATTATTTCAAAACCTCGACAAAAGGGATCATCCTGTAAAATAAATTTAAAACCCCCACAGGAGGGACCATCCTGTAAAATAATTTCAAAACTACAACAAGGAGAAACATCAAAAATTGTTTTAAATGAATCTTAGATTACTTTGTTTAAACCAAAATCTGAGTATTTTGTTAAAACGGAATTTTAAAACATTTGGACAATAGAGGACCACTTTTATGACAAAAATCCTCAATTGGTCATTTCAAAAATCTTTCCAAAAGGCTGGTTTGTCAAACCTTGGGATTTATCAAACCTTGGGATTTATCAAAACCTCTGCCTTACTACAAATCTATTCTTGAATTGATGGGTTCTGTAACAATATAGGACGTTTATGGTATCATACTTGGTGAGGGAATAAGTTATATAATTTGAAGAATGATAGTTTATGGGTAGTAAGTCTCGTGTTTAAGCCAAAGTGCAGGCGTTTTAGGGCAGTGAATCCTTTGAAAGTTTCTTCAAATTAAAAAGAAAAATTGTTAAATATGGATAACTTATTTTGTAGGACTTCTTCTTTTTCCAATCCTTCTACCCAAAACTTCTCAGGAAAAAGGAACCTATCAATAGTGAAGAAGTTACTATTGATGATTTTCAAAAATCAATAAACAATTGCCAAATCCCAAAAATAAAAAAAGATTAGGTTTATGAATCTAGTCTTTTCAAAAACCTATTAAAAACTGATTGCATAATCAAAACAGAAGAACGAGATGTTCCTCTTTCTAACCCATTTGAAACAATAGATCTTCTTTCTCCAAAAACACCGTAAGAGGAACTATAATTTCATACATATAGGTCTTGTCCAAGTCGGAATCAAACCTTTAAGAAGGGAAGGGTTAAACACTTCAATCATGTGTGTCTTACGAGATGCAAGGTTCTTGAACTTTCAAGATTCAATAATAAGTACAATTGAATCTAGTTTATGTCAAGGACCAATTTGGTTTGAATCTTATCCAAATTTTTCATTATCTTTAAAAGACCCAAACATCTTAAAATCTCTTATGTTACAAATCAAAACTCATAATTACAAAATGATAACATGATCTATTCCTGTAGCAATTATTTTTAGAGTTCATTACAAAGCAATGTTTTCAGCCTTTACGGTAACAAAAAATATTGAAAACAAAAAAGGTGCAACCCTATTTTTACAAACTGATTTAACTAAGGCAAACACTATTATTCCAAAAACCATCCTTTGGAAAGATATAGATCTTCCTGAAGAATGGATTCTAGAAGGAGCTATTAGACCATAGTCTCTTGAACAGTCAAAACCAAATAACAATTTAAAGGAAGTCTCACAATACTATGACGGTAGGGTAAAGCTAAGTTTTTCAAGAACTTCCAGTGTCAGGTATTCTAATGTGGGTTCTTCCAGACCCCCTCCAGTCATACAATTGCCTCAAAAGATAGAAAACTTTACAAAACCACACTTTTCATGTTCTAGCAGACCAAGTGCTTCTTTTCCAAATATTGACGACTCCACAAATATACCTCATCAAATCTACACAACACCTCAAAATACTAATGAGGAACAACAAAACATTTCTCCACCAACTTCGCCATCTTTTTCTGCAATAACTAAAAATGTTGTTAATGAATTAAATGTCATAGAAAAAGAATTTGAAGTTGATAAAACTATTCTCTATAATGATTTTTATGCTTCCAAAAATACAGAAAAAAGAACATGGTTCTTCAAAAACTTTCTAAAACAAATACAAGAAATTCACAATGAACTTTATGAGTTCATTTTACAAAATAAAACACATTTTACTTTTCGATTGGTTTGAAATTTATGCAACACAAAGTCATATTTCTTACTCGTTCAAACAAAATCAAAATTCAGTAAATCCCATAACAACTAGAAATAAAACTACAGAATGGGAGATGGCAAATGGTAGAAAAATACAATTTGGGCACCCACCATTCAGACAAATCAAGATAACACACTTAGAACAAATAGTTGAGGCTGCACCTTACAAAATCCCAAGTGATAATTTAGAAAAAGATATTAGACATATCCTCCAACTAAATAATTTTACAAATGCCCATCTTGGCACAATTGCAAAACAATTGACTAAAATAGAGGAGCACCAACAGATTACTGTTGTTTCCCCTATTGGAACAACAGAGTCAAAACTAAAAAATCCATACTTTAAACCATTCCAAATCTCAAAAACAAGCCAAAAACTATTCCGAGAAGGCATATCAGAATTTAACCAAGCCCTACATGACCAAATCAGTAGGATAGAACATTCTTCTACCTCCACACCAATGATAGCTAAAGATACCTTTGAAAAAACAGTTACGATTTTAGACCAAGTTTCTGAACCGAACAAGAACCACAAAACCTGTGCAAAATGTAAGGCCCTTAGTTTTAATTAGTTCTAATTTGTAATTATTGTATTTTTGTGTATTTTGGTATTTTGTGAATTTAATGCCAAAAATATTTTTGGACCCCCGATTAAATTTATTCGTCGAGCAATAGTTTTATTTATTTACGTTACGAAGAATTTAATACCGGGTAATTTTGTTAAAAATATCACTTGTCGCTGAAAATTGTATCTGTCATTGAGTTGCGACGAGAGTAGATAGTTTTATCAAAATAGCTTTAGAAGTGACGGGAAGTGATATGGAAATGAAGTTTTTATAAATATCTAAAATATCTAGATATTTTTAGATATTTGTTATATATATATCAAGATTTGAGGCAGAATTATTGGTGGCAAGGAATGAAGAGACATGTAGCAGAGTATGTATCAACTTGTTTAACCTGTCAGAAACCAAAAGTGGAACATCAGCGACCTGCTGGAATGTTACAACCTTTAGATATACCTGAGTGGAAGTGGGACTGCATTTTTGTGGACTTTATAACTGGATTGCCAAAAACAAGGAGAAAGAATATTCTATATGGGTGATAGTGGTTCGATTGACTAAATCTGCACACTTTTTGCCAGTAAAGACCACCTATAAGGTAGATAAGCTAACTGAGATCTACATTGATGAGATTGTGAGATTACACGGAGTACCATCAAGTATTGTATCAGACTGTGATCCGAAATTCACATCGCATTTTTGGGGAGCATTACATGAAGCGTTGGGAATGAAACTGAGATTGAGTTCAGCTTACCATCCATAAACAGATGAACAGAATGAGAGGACAAATCAGACCATGGAAGATCTTTTGAGAGCATGTGTATTGGATGATAGAGGGAGTTGGGATGATGTACTTCTATTGGTTGAGTTTACCTACAACAATAGTTTCCATGCTAGTATTGGAATGGCACCATATGAGGCTTTATATGGGCGCAAGTGTCGAACGCCTTTGCGTTGGTATAAGGACGGTGAAAGTTTGATTGTAGGACCGGAGGTGGTAAAACAGACTACAGCTAAGGAAAAGAAGATAAAGGAGAAAATGAGAATTTCACAAGATCGTCAAAAGAGTTACGCGAACAAGCATCGCAGGCTACTAGAATTCGAACAGGGTGACCATGTGTTTCTAAGAGTCACGCCTATGACCAGAGTTGGTAGAGCCTTGAAATCGAAGAAATTGACTCCAAAATTTATTGGACCATATCAGATTTCCTCCCGAATTGGACTTGTTGCTAATCGGATTGCATTGCCTCCGATACTGTCCAATATTCACGACGTGTTTCATGTGTCACAGCTAAGGAAATACCTTGCAGATCTGTCTCATGTGATCAAACCAGACACAAGTCAACTGAAGGATAACTTGTCATTTGAAGTTTTATTAGTGAGAATTGATGACAGGAAGATTAAGCGGTTAAGGAACAAGGATGTTTCGTTGGTCAAGGTAATTTGAAACCCAACTACTGGAGATGCGGTTAAAGAAGGAAATAGAAAGGAAGGAAAAAGGAAGAAAGCAAAACAGAAAGAAAAGCCTTTCCTTCGTGAGAACTTCTTCTTCGTCTCTTTGTTTCACGAAAAACCAAAACCACTCAAACTTACACCTTCACTTTTCTCCTAGATCTAAGCTTCGTTTCAAGAAGAGATAGAATGGAAAGTTGCTCATCTCCATGCTACGGTGCTAGTGAGCTAACTTTTGAAGCGACGACGCGAGCGAAGTTTTACCGAAACAAATTATGGTACCGTAATCGGTTGGAAAAACGATAACGGAGGTAAGGGCTCCTTCTAAACTTTTAGTTTGCATTTAGGGACTTATTTGTGGTTGGGTGGAAAATAAATGTGTTGGGTTTGAAGTTTAGATTTGGGAAAAATGAATTTAATGCTTTTATGGGTGAAATTTTGGAGTTGGGTTTTGGAGATATTAATGAGTGTTTTTGTGGAAAAAGAATTTCATTCATTTATGTGTGTTGTTGAGGAAATGAAATTTGATGTGTTTGAGGTGTGGTTTTTGAAAATTAGTTTGGCATGAGTTATGTTTGAATTTTGTGGTGATTGATGATTGAACTTGGTGTGGATTTTGAATTGATCAGGTTTAATGTAAATTGTGGAATAAATTTGATGTGTGTGGTGGAAAATAAATGTTTGAGTATGTTCTGTGTGGAATTTGAAAATCATTAGTGTTAAATGAGTATTAAAAATGAGGAATCTTTTAATATCTGCATTTACTTAATGATTGTTGTGGATAGAGTTAGAGCATGCTCATGCATTTCATAGTACATGGTGACCGAGATGGGGCTATGTTGACAGTGGTGATCGTGATGGGTCACGAGATGATGCCAAGTGATTAGTTGGTTCATCTTATCCTTGCGGGGATTATCGCGTCGTGCTGATCTGTGAGAGATTGCACTCTAGTTGTGTTGATCTGTGAGCGATTGCACTCTAGAAAAACAGTGTAAGGCCTGTGATAGGCGAAACTTTAGTAAATCGTGCGGGCTTGTGATGGGTGGCACCTTGATAATTAGTACAAGGCCTGTGATAGGCGGTACAATAATGATTTAGGCCCCTTCGAGGAGGGTTTTGGTTTGGAATTCTGGAATTCATGCATTTTGGGCATATACGCATTGCATTAGGGTGCTTGGCACGCGAGTCATGTTTAATATATTGTGGTGATTGTATATGTATGCTCATTTGTGGTTGTGATTGTGCCCTAATTGGTAAGTGAGATTGTTTGGATTTGTGTGTAAGTGTTGATTGATTGCGAAACCTTTTTAAAAGTTGATTTATGTTATTTTCTGCTAATGTATTGAAATACAAGAAGGTTGTATTCGAATACAGGTGTCCTGATTTGGCTACTGATTTATGAAACAACAGTGTAGTCGAATACAAGAGGCTTGTAGTCGAATACATATGTCCTGATTTGGCTATTGACTTAAGTCATGTTTAATATATTGTGGTGATTGTATATGTATGCTCATTTGTGGTTGTGATTGTGCCCTAATTGGTAAGTGAGATTGTTTGGATTTGTGTGTAAGTGTTGATTGATTGCGAAACCTTTTTAAAAGTTGATTTATGTTATTTTCTGCTAATGTATTGAAATACAAGAAGGTTGTATTCGAATACAGGTGTCCTGATTTGGCTACTGATTTATGAAACAACAGTGTAGTCGAATACAAGAGGCTTGTAGTCGAATACATATGTCCTGATTTGGCTATTGACTTATAAAATAGTAGTGTAGTCGAATACAAGATGCTTGTAGTCGAATACAGATGTCTTGTTTTTACTACTGACTTCTGAAATAGCACTGTATTCGAATACAACAGTGCAGTTTTGTTAAAAACTCCATTTTTTAACTTTGATTATGCATGTCTAGCATATGAAAACCCTTTCAAGGTGCATGCTAAGTTGAAAGGTTATTTTGTGCATTTGAAACTTAAATGTTATGTGTTATTTGTTAATTTCGGTTGGTGACCCTCTACAATTATTGTGGAAATCTGGGCTTTGCCTTCAAATGAGAACCAGGATCGTCCTACCGGTTAGTCCCCTGAAGATGGGAAGGTAGTTGGACACACCTGACTGGAGTAGTGTCTGGAGGTTTTGTTCGAGGAGTGTGGAGACCACCCGGGTTGTATAGCTGTGTAGTATGATCAGATTATATGGTTGTATAGGGATTAGTTATCTTTCTTTTGGGAATGTATTTACTTTATTTTGGAAGATTGTACCTATACCTCATTTTGTCAGCTTAACTTTTATTTTGATGGGTCCATGTACAATTTTTGATGTGAGGTGGTGAAGTTAAAATTCTTGGGGTAGTGCTTTTGTATAGGAGTCTGCCGAGAATACCCCAGGGGTGTGAGCTATGTCTAATAGGCCTCATAGCCCCGGTGTATTTTGATGTTTAAATACTTTGGATTTTTATTACAAAGACTATTTCGCTGCTTTTAAATAATGTCGATTGTTGTCGTTGTGTTACGACTTAAATATTCATCCAAAAGTATTTCTTCCTAATTTCTGAAATTCGATTTCAGTTTTGTTTTGGAAAAAAAAAATGGGCTGTTACACAAACTCCAATGGCATAAGGATCAACCTTTAGCCATGGTTACAACACCAGACCTATGTATTGAGAATAGACCTAATGTCCTTTCTCAATCTTAATTCAATGCCAGTACTGTCTATGAATGGAACATAGATGGTATGTTCGAATACAACATCTTAAGTCTCCTCCGACAAATGACAATGGCATCAAATGCCTACAAAACCCAAGTCAATACACCTGACAAAGCCATAGCTGAACTCCTAATAGTAGGATTCTCAGGCCAACTCAAAGGATGGTGGGATTACCATCTCACACCCTCTCAACACTTAGAAATTTTGAACACAATCCAAACCACAGAGGAAGGAATTCCCATCCTCGACGAAATAGGAAGCAACACTAATACACACAATTAGCCTGCACTTCATAGGTGATCCATCACACTTAAAAGATAAGAATGCATAACTCCTTTCAAACCTTAGATGTAAAAAACTTTATGAATTCCAATATTACAAAAACACTTTCCTAACTAGAGTTATGCTAAGGGAAGACTCAAACCAACTTTTCTGGAAGGAGAAATTTCTTGCAGGACTCCCAACCCTTTTAGGAGAAAAGGTTAGAATCAAAATTAAAGAAGTCTATGGGATAAACCGAATCCTATATAACCAATTAACTTATGGGGAATTGATTAGCTTCACACAAAAGGAAGGTTTGAATATCTGTCAAGATTTAAATCTCCAAAAACATCTAAAATGGGAAATGGAAAGAACTAGACAAGATCTAGGATCTTTTTGTAAACAACTTGAAATATCCATGACTAATATTTCAAAAGATTGTGGAGGATCTTGTTCAAAACCTTATAGAAAACCTCACAGTAAATCTTTCACTAAACCAGGCATACATGAATTCTATAAAAAATCTAAACCTCAAAATTCATACAATCAAAGAAAACCTAATTTTTACAAGAAAAAACCCTTGCAAAAGAAGTTTGAACCTCAAACTTCAA
>NC_021166.2:37490372-37496566 GCF_000331145.2 Cicer arietinum | reverse complement strand
TTTATTTTAAATTCTTTTGAAAAAAAAAATATACCCTCGCTTTGAAAAACGGGGTGTTACATCTTGAGTGTCTCTAATATTTTCAAAATCTTGTAATTTTCTTTTTAGTTTTCAAAACCATAAACCATTGTAAGTATTTGTTATAATGTATTAATTATATTCCGCTTTCCATTTTTATCAAATCCTTGTTTACATTCTGCAAAATAAGTATGCTCTGCACTTGCAGTTGTTGCTGATCTTGTGCATCAGAAACTCTGTTTATTTATTTTTATTTACTATGAACATTTGTTTTTTTCAACTAGTCTTCCAAATTGTGTTCCTATTAACAACAGACTTAGATTGGTTTCTTGACGATTTACCAACATTCAACTTTTATAACTTATGGGTCTGGTTTTATTTTGTTGAATTAGCATTTGCTTTACATAGATTTAAATTGTTGGCTTAATTTCTTCAACAGTAATTCAGAACTTTTGATACATACCCTTTGCTTCACACAATACAATGACGGTAGAGTAAAACTAAGTTTTTTCAAGAACTTTTATATATATATATCCAATTAAATATGTATTCATCTACATATTAATTTTTTATTATCATTCACTTTTTATTTTTTGCTACAAAATATAAAAGAATTTAATATCATAAAATTTGTTTTTAATTGAACTATTGAAATAGAATTTCATTGTCACAGAAAATCAAAAGTGATTCAATTGTTGAAATAAATTTGAATCGATAGAATTGAATATCAATATCAACTTATAAATAAGTTATTAAATTCTCTTTCAAGTTAAGGGTGATTCAATGGTTAAAATAGAAAATCAATATAATTTTACCATCATTAATTATAATAATTTAATATTATAAAATTTAATTTTGATTTTAATTTAATTATTAAAATAAAAGTTGATATATCTCAAATTTTATTCACACAACTACTTTTACAAAAAAGCTCAAAAAAATAATAACTTTTTAAAAAATACTTTAGCATGAAAAATGAGTTTCTTGAGAATAGATATATACTTTGTAGAAAAAATCAGTGCCCCTAAAATATTAAGTTGACGTGCGGCCGCATCTGTTGAACATCTTAACCAATTATTAAATAATTCTTATTGTGACACATGTTCATCTGACTTCCTCTTTTCTGTGTACAAACTAACAAGACCCTTGCATGATAAGTCTAATAATTCACTATCCCATTTGATATGGGTAGACATCGGGTCGGAGTTGGGGAACAACAATAAAATCGATCTAATCTATGGATTAGTTCAATTGGTTCATTTTGTTTGTTCGTGCAAGTTGTGGTTCATTTTGTTTGTTCGTGCAAGTTGAGGGCCGATTGTGAGTGGATGTGTAACAGTGAGTTGGATTTTATTGGACTTTTTCTTTTATCTTATTTATACAAAAACTAGAAATAATTTGGCCCTGTATAGTTTGTTATATATAACACAACTTTGTACCATTATAAACAATTGGCCCAACGTGCCAATGATACATCACTTGTTTTATATCTTCAGTTTTTTTAGATTCACAATTTTCAATCACAATTTTTTATAATATCAATCAAAAGTTTTGTTGTATCGTTCTTAAAGTCATAACATTTTCCATTAGCCACAAAACTTATAAGGCTAATATTAAATCACAAATTCATCAGCAACATAAGCCACAGTCACATGACAACACAATCAATACAAATTACATACTCAAGTATAAATTACATCACGATCAACTTTATAAAATTCGACATTAATAAAAGGAAGACAATATTGCTACACCATGAGGATTTACTAGATGATTTTCAACCACATGAATATTTCTTCTTCTACACACATATAATACAAAAAGAAGGGGAAAAAAAGTTGCAGAACAAATTATCATCAGTATTCCAATTAGAAAGAATCAATGACAGTTGCAGAACACAATAACATTTGTGTTCAAATTAGAAAGAACGAATGACAGTTGCAGAACAAAATAACATCAACGTTCCAATTAGAAATAACCAGTGACAGTTGTAGAACAAATTAAATCACTTGGTAAAAATGTAAAACACATTATATATGATCAAACTCATTCAACAACAAAATTTGTAGGAAAATACCCCAAGAGCAATGAGAAATTTGCTTCAGTTTTGTTATGTTCTATTCACATAGCAGTGAGACTCCAACATTACATCTATGTTTCAAATTTTAAACAAATAATTAAATCAAGTTTTCCTATGCATTGCATACTCAACAATTGAATTGTAACAAAGTTTCAAAGATTAACTTACATAAGTTTTCTTTTGTCAATGTTGAAGAACATTTTCAACCTAATTTTTTCATCTGAATATAATTGAAAACAATCTCTTGCTACAATACTTCTTGATGGTAGGATAAATTGGGATTTCAATATATTACATAAGTACTTAAATCCCTCTCCTTCAACTGCTTCAAAGGGTTGCTCATCCAAAATGATAAAAATAGCCAAAGCTTTTCTACATGCTTGAGCATTAAATCTAGAGCTTGCTACAACAAAACTAGACCACTCACTTGTTGGAAATTGTAAAATAGTTTGGTTAGGGTCAGTTGCTACATTTAAAGGATATTTTGGGCATCTTGTTATGTGATGCTTCATATTATAAGTACTATGTCTCTTAACTTCATAAAAATACATTTGATGGCAGTATTTACAAGCATCAGTTCTATTTTCACAATCAAGAATTTCATTGAAGTGGTTCCAAACCTTAGAAATTTTCTAGAATCACCTGAATTGTCTTTTCTCTTCTTCCCAACAAGAGGAGGAGTAGCTACAGGTGCAGATAATTTAATAGGTTGATTACTAGTTTCAATAGGTTGGTTAGGAGAAGGATTAGGAGAAAGTTGATCCATCATTGAAAATATTTAGTTTTTAATCAAATATTTAATTCGATGAAATTGTCTTAATTAATTGTTCAAGTTTTCCTATATAACTAATTATCATCCAAATTTAAATATTTTGTGTTATCTATTAGTGAATTTTGTATATGAAACAACTCATATCGTTTGGGCCTTTAGCAACTCATATTTTGTTTTTTAATACGATTTTATTTGATTAATTCTTTTTTATATAAAATGACTCTTACTATGGGACAGTATGAGTTGCTTTAGCAGAGAAAGCAACAACTAAATGACTAGTCAATTAGTTTAGTAATTGAGTCACTTGTTATCATATAAAATTCATACAAACTGAAACAAGTTCAGCTCATAATCATATTATTTTAGCATTTTATTTAAAATACTAATATTTTATTTAAAACAACTACATTGAAAATAATAACATTTAAAAATATAAATATCTTACTAACGTTTTATTTAAAATACTAACATTTTAAAAATACTTCACAAATATTTAACAACTATCTAATACTCAACATTTAAAATAAAGTTATATTTAAAATGCATTACATATTAAGATGGTGTAGAGTATTGTATGAAATAGAAAATTATAAACAAGTAGCAACTCATCTGTCGGAAAAAAAATAATAATTTAAACAAATAATTCAAAATTAATACTTAACATGAAAAACATAAAAGAAAAATTTATCGGAATTCAAGAAAGAAAGAAAAATAATAGCAAAGAGTTTTAGAGTGGAGAGAAAATTTAGAGAGAAGATAGAAAGAAAATTTAGAGAAAAGTTAAAAATGAAAAATGAGAAAGATGAAAGTGATATATATATATATATATAAAGGGAGAGATTTGTGGCGCTATATATGGCCAGAAATAGTTCCACGGCTATATCTTAAGTTATGTGGTGGTCCAAACCACCACAAATTATCACAAGCATTTGTGGGGGAATATATTATCACAAAGTTGCAACATATATATTTTTGAGGTGGATGAGACTGTCAGAAAGTGCCACTAAAAATACAATTTATCCAACGTGTTTGTTGCGGTTTAAACCATCATAAATTAAAAAAAATTGTTCCCTCCAAAACCTGTGGTCGCCAGAGAGCAAAATATTTGCCATAAATAATATCTACTAGTTATGTTTTTTCAATAAGTAATTACAATAAATAATATCAAAAGAATACAATAAATAAATAATATCAAAATATTTGCCATAAATAATATCTCTTTGTGTTATGAGTCTAACGACTAAAAGAGTTGTCGAAATGGCCAACAATGAAATTTTAGATCCAATGAAAGAGTACAATCGAGCTCCTGTTTCAAAAGAAGCGGCTATTCATATTGGAACGAGAAACGAAAATTATCATCATTGTTTATGACTTGGATGTATGGGAAACCATTGAAAATAAATTTAAATGGTCCCATTTTTAAGATAGAAACAAAATTAGAGTGTAAAAAACATTACATGGAGGACATTACATCTCAACTATGTTGGCGCTCCACAACCACTACCTCACTACCTATTATTTACAGCACTAGGATAAATATTATTAAATAAAATAAAGACAAAGATACTTGAGAGAACTATACCAATGGTACTATCCAAAGGACCAACAACATCTACCTCATTAAAAACCTTACTAGTAAAGCCCTCATTAAATAAAACCTAGTGAAAGAAAAAGAAAGTATTGAACGGAAAAACAAATTAATCACAATATATATTAAAAACAATATCAAAAGAATGATACGCTCACCTAACAAACTGGTTTTGTGGGGGTTGTGTAGGATACAACTTAAATTTTAAGATGATATCAAAGTTTATCTAATATCTATTGGGCTAACTGCTATCAGGTAACTCCTATCGGCCCACTTGAGTCACGTTCAGATGTCCAATCCTAGACATGAGGAGTGTCTGTCAAGTAGTCTTTACTCCCACCATTTATGTACACGCACCAAACAAATAGTGATGAACTTGAGAGGGTGTATTAGAAAAAATCCATCCAAGAGCAATCTTCGATACAAACAAACAAAATTGTATTCTCTTAACCCTACTAAATTTATCAACTAGTGCTCCCAAGTTTTAATTCCTAGTTTATTCTTACTTTCTAAACAAATACATATGCATGGTAGTGAAAAGTTGTTTCTACATTTCAAGCTTTGCCAAAAATACCCATGGTACTTACATCAATCGATGAATTTTATGTATTTTGAATTTTGGAGAGATTTGTGTCTCTTAAATCTTGTTGAAGATCCCTTGGATTTAATAAAAGGTATTCATACTTTTGTAGCATTCTACACTTGGCTCATCACTTCTCCTTTCTTCCTAGAATTGAGAGTAATGGTGTCTTCCTTCATTCATCTTTTATCTTCTCCATATGTTTATTTTTTATTACTTCAATTTCTGAATTGTTGTTATTACTTCTAAGTTATGCACCGTTAATTGTTTAGATTTTTATTTGTGTTCTCTTTCAATTCTAGTTGTTAGCTCAAGGATAAATCTAAATTTTATATGTTCCTTTCGAAGATCTTATCATTAAGCGTACTTGATGGAGCCAAATGTAAAAATACAAGATTCATGAAACATTGAAAATACTTATTGTGTATAAAGTATACACTGGAGTATAGGGAACAGGAACATGGCATGTATGCCTTGCACATATTTTTTTTTATAATATTTTAAATTTTTAGCACACTATGAGGGAGAGAGACTTTTCACTATTATGATATCATAAAATGTCAACCAAATTTCATGTAATACAAAAAAATAGTGACTAAAACAAAACAATGCCGCTCCAAAGTATAACTAGCAATTGCCTGAAAAAAAAATTGACCTGTAGTCATAAATTATGTCTCAATCCACTGACTCCTGGCTTGGAGCATTCACTAAAACAAAACAATGCTTTTGCAAACTATAACCAGCAATTTGCTGAAAATATTCCTGATTTTGTCATAAGTTATATCTCAACTCATCCACTGATTCCCAGCTGGGAGAAGTAAGTTGTGCTATACATTGAATCTAAACAACATTACATCTCCTTCTTGTACAATGTAGTCTTTACCTTCAGATCTCAACTGCAAACATATTAAGCGAAATTTAGAATAAAGTTTCAGGAAAATAGAAAATGATTTCCTGTTTAGAAGTTTGTACCAAGTCCTGCAGAGGACAGGGAAATGGTGAATGTTCAATTACATGAAACACAATCACATGTGGATTATTTGTGGAATCATATTCTTCATTCCTTAGCCTACTATCAACCACTTATGTACAAGTACAATTAACCACTATGCATGTGATCCCTTAGCTCCGTTAGGGAGTTTGGAGGAGCAGGAAT